>NC_022028.1:28976287-29098603 GCF_000317375.1 Microtus ochrogaster | reverse complement strand
TAAGACAAATTCTTAGTTATTAAAGGCTAAGGCTCACATCCAGTGCTCCTATCCTTATTTCTTGAATAAGCTACAAGGAAGAAGTTCTGCCACTGCACTGAGTATCACACAGCTTTGTGTACAATCCAGACATTACGTTACATATGGTTTACATTTAAGACTTCCGGCTGGGCACCATCAGCATTTTGGTCTTCTGCTCTCTTATCTATGGAGCAAACAGCAGATTTATGACTAGAGAGGTGAGTCACCTGTTAAAAGGACTGGCTGGCCTTCCAGATGACCCAGGTTCAAACTCCAGCACCCGCATTGTGGTTAACAGCTACCCATATCTCCAGTTCCAAAGGCTTTCCCTAAACGCCAGACTTATACTTGGTACACAGACAAATATGCAGAAAAGATATCCATATATAAAAAATAATAAAAATTTAAACCAAGAAGAGCAGACCATTTTTCAACCAAACCACACTTATCAGATGCTTGGAGTCATGAGACTATTAGTCAAAGAGGGACATAAAGGATATGTGATATATCTGAGAGTAACAGTGCTTGGCCTGTGCTTGCTACACAGAATCCATGTAGAAAGATCAAAGTGATGACACATGTCTGTTATCCCAGCATTCCTACAGTTGGATGGGAGGTGGAAAAAAACAGAAATGGTGAGATGTTTCTGGATCTGAAGTACACAGAGTGTCAGGAGTAATAACACTCTTCTTCAAAACAAGGCAAAAGAGCAGACGTAACTCTGCAAAGTCTTCCTCTCACAATCAGATGCATCACTGCAAGCATGCACCTACGCAGAGAGAGACACACATAAGGTATGTTCACATAGCCATGGAAAACATGTACCTACACACACCACACACATACCAAAAAAGTCACACAGCCAAAGAAAGCATGTGCATGTACTCATATTGGTGCAACACACACAAACATGTACACACATACACACTCACAAACATACACACAGAGAGAGAGAGAGAGAGAGAGCGCCATGGCAAGTGTGCTACTCATATACCCACATCACGCACATACACATAAAAATTATTTAAAGACTAAAGAGATATATTGCAACATGGATACATTTAGTAAAATCTTATGATAAAAATTTCATAGAATGGATGACTTTGGCTTTTAGCAAATGAATGTAAAGAAGACAAAAGCAAAGGGATGCCAATGTTTTAATGCCATAATTGCTCCATACAAAATGACCACCACTCCTGCTTTCCTAGGGCAGTCCCGAATTCTATTCTTTCTAAATACCTAGAGTGCTCTGGTCATTTTTAAAAGAATCCTGGCCTGTATAATTATATCTAATGGCCCTAACCATGACCTAAAATGATAACAGGAGAACTTTCACACACTCAGCTATGTTTCACTTGTACAACATCCTGAAGGAATAGAGTCCCTAATTGTTGGGCTCTTGTTGAGCATTTGTGAGCTAGCTCATGCTGCCACAGCAAAGTACCACTAACTGCATGCTTTAAGCAGCAGACACGCCCTGTCTCAGTTCTTAGATGTGAATAGGAGACAGGTGTTAGGTTGGTTTACTACTAAAGGTTGAAAACAAAAATCAGCATCATTTCTGGGACATTGGGTTCCTCTTCTTGATCCTTTGCATCATTTTCCTTGGCATGAATGGATGTCCCAATGACCCCCCTCCCCTTTAATGAAAAGAGCCAGGTCACATTGGGCAAAAATCCATACTAATGACAAATGGCATCCCTGTCACTTGATTTCCATTGAAGCCTCTCCATGCATGGTCTGTAATGAAGTTAGGGCTTAAACAGAGGAATGTGGAAAGAAGGCAGAGCAGCTCCACACACTCATTAAACCTCTAAATGCCAGAGAAACAATTAGTATTTTTGACAGTTTGTTTCCAAACAATGGTTAATATTTGAGATATACAAGAGCAAGACTTTGTGGGATTAAGATACCTAAGCAAAATGACCCCCATAGTCCCTGGAGATGGCCCTATGGGGTGAAGAAAGTGTGTTCATTGAGAGGAAAACTCTACTATAATCCACCCATCATAGGAGAGGTGTTCAGCATCCCCACCTTGGGATCTACTCAGTTCCCCAACAGTCCCAACATTTTCTTTGCAGTTTCCTTGATAGCAGGTACAATCTGTGCTGAGACAGAGATTGTGATTTGGACAGAAATATCTGTTGGAATTAAGGATCTACCTCTTCTCAGAACATCACTTCATGGCAACCAGAAAGAAGCATATGAGTACAGGCAGCTTGTATTGTGGCATTTGCCTTTGAGGCCTATAGGCAGAAAAGAATAAGTACGATGCAGCTCTTATGTAATACTAGGAGGATTGATCATGGGCATGAAAACATACCCCTCCAGAGAAGTGGTCTGATGGGCAGAAGGAGGGTTGGGAAGCTGGGCAGTGGGTGATGCTGTAGTTCAACACTGTCTTTAAGTTTATGTTGCCATTATTATTTTGTTTGTTGTGCTGAGTAGGTTTAATTGTCAACTTGACACAACCTAGAATCACCTGGGAAGAATACTAACCAGGAATTATTTAGACCAGATTCTATGCCTGGAGGCATGCCAATGGGTGACTGATTTGAACATTATTTATCGTAGTAAGAGCCAATCCATTACGGCAGCACTATTTCCCAGGCAGGGTGTCCTGCACAGTTTAAGTGGGAGCAACAGCAGCTGAAAGCAAGCAAGCATTTAAGCTAGGAAGGGTGTATTTATTCTCTTTGCTCTTGACTCTGGATATTGTGTGACTAGCCGCTCACCATCCCCTAAAGACGGGCTGTAACTTGAAATCACAAGCTAAATAAACCCTTTCCTCTCCCTTGTTTTTGGCCAGAGCATTTTTCACAGCAATGGGAATGAAGCCTAAAGACTTGTTCTCCCCTGGTGTGATCTGACTCAAGGAATAAAGGTTTCTCTGAGAAAAGCAGAAAGCCTAATACAAGAACTAAGTTTTCTTCTTTCTTGCACTCCTCTCCCTCCCTTGCTTCTTTCCTTTCCCTGTTCCACCTACCTTCCTTCCTTTCTTCCCTATTTGTTTCATTTCCTCTATTTTCTCCTTCCCCTTCTTTCCTTCTTCCTAGGCTGGGACTGACTCTCCGGACTCTCCATGTAGCCGAGAATGGCCTCCCCCTCAGAAGCCACCTAATTCAGCCTCCCTGATGCTAGAATTACAGTCCTAAATTATGCCCATCATCTCATTTTCTCAATAAGGACAAACATATCTTTGGCATATATTTACTACACATTTTGTTTAACCATTGGAGGACAAGAACATATTCTAACTTGGATGATGTTCTTTCTACAGTTAAGCCATAAATATTTCATATTTATACTCACTGGCAGGTGTGCTAATTGCACACATTAATCTATCATTATTTCTCTTATATATTAATATATTAGTAGATTTAATGGAGAGGCAGGGAAGCAAGAACCTTGTCCTATCTTTTCATATCTCAAGGAACTTGCCAATATTCTAATCTATTGTGCAGCATCATATTGCTTGGTAAATGGATAACATTTACTTCAATCTGATAGATAAGCTTCTGGATCTATTTTAATATAATGCCCCGACTTAATGAACATATCATAGTTAAATCTCCTTTCACTTAAAGAGCTGAAACGTATCCAAGTTAACAGCAATCATGGCTGCTTCTCTTGCAGCTATTTCTTTCCTTAATGACTTTTATTCCTCTTTCCCGTTGCCCTTTTCATGGCTCAAGGCATGTCTCTTCTCTTTCTCATGAAAAGTCAATCTACCCCCTTCACATTGTTCACCTGCACTACTGACTAATTCTCAGTAGGGTATTATGCAAACCTTTGGACTATTATTCTCCACTGACTGAATGCTAAGGCCAGGCTCAGGCAGGGATCAAAAATTAGACTCATAGAATGTTTTTAAATTAGCTCAAGAAGAGGTAGATATTTTGAACAAATTGATGGCATGTAGAAACTATTCAAAATCAGAAAGAGGACACACACTAGGTGTGAGTCCTTTAGTACAGCAGGAAGGGGGTTGGAAGGAAGCAGGCAGGACACCTATGCTCTTAATTGTAAGCATGGAAACTGAAATCTAAACCAATTATTCTCAGCCTAAGAGCTGAGTGTTCTGACAGCAGAATGTGAGAGAGGTCAGTGTACAAGATGAAGTCCAGAAAGAATCATAGAACGCAAAATCAAGAAAGGGTTTTCCAAGGCATTTACAAAGGCACTATGACTTTCCTTCCCAGAAACACTGACAAATAGCCGGAGAGTTCTACTCCATCAATGGACTGGAACTTATATTGGCTGTCAGCTGCAGTCCAAATGGGGACATCAGAGGATTAATGAGACTCTGGTTGCTACACTGGTTGTTGCTATAGAAATGCATAGCTAAGTAGGGTAGGATGAAAGATGTCAGGTACAATCGTTTTCAGCCCAAGGCAGACAATAATGGGGAGACAGAATGTCTCTTTGCATTAAGGAAATCAGTGCATCTACACATCCAGGGTCTCTGTAATACGCATCCATCGTCTGTATGGGCAGGGATTGTGGGTCTCTGTGTGCGGCTTTTGGCAGAACTGTCAGCATGAATCCAAAAGGACTGCAACAGAACTGACCCTGCGGCAGGCTTCTTGACCGGCGAGGAAGAAACACCCACCACACAAGGATTCTTCTCAGATCACGCTTTACTGGAGTGCATTTGATTGAAGGAGAGCACATGAAGTGAAGGGGGGGCAGGAAACGAGAGAGCAGAAGAGAGAGAGAGCGAGAGACAAGAGGGACGAGAGACGAGAGGCGCTAGAGGGGCGAGAGACAGGAGAGAGACGCTAGAGAGACCCGGGGGCACAATGGTGGCTGCTTATATAGGGAATTGGCACATGGGTCACCCTGTGATTGACTGCCATCATCAGCTGACACCAGACTGCATCGAGATAGGCCCAGGGACCCCTATCCACAGCGCATGCAGGAAGCGGGGACACGCAGCTCTCAAAGGCATAGCCAAATATAGGGTTGTTTATGGCCAACAAGACAGGATGTGGTGCCATCTTGTAATGGCGATCCTGTCCTGCTCACTACATGACCCAACTCACAAAGTCATTGTGTTTCATGACCTCAAGCAGTCTTGCTGGTTCAGGCAACAATTGCTGTGAAGGAGTCCTTGACATGGGCTCTCTGTAAATAATATGGCTCTTGCCCTGCCACATTGTTTTTCTCTTTTACAAGAGTGTAGGGGGCTAAAAATGTATTCTGTCAGTCACATATGGTGGGGGAAAATGTCCTGACTTTAATAAACATCCACATAGTCTATTCTGCACACCTACCTAATACTTGAGAGTTTCAAAGCAAAGGGGTCAAGCCAGAGAACAGAGAGGAAGTCGCAAGAAACAAGATCATGACCATCACCCTGGCTCAGATTTCCTTGGAACAGAGTGGTCTAAACAGTCCCAACTGCATTAAATTTTAGGAATGTGCATAATTGAAATGGTAAGGAATCCCAAAGGAGAGAGGAGCAGATGCACAACGAGAGGACAAATTGATCACCCTCCATAGCAGTAGGGACTAAAACTGGCTTCTGCATGAACCTCTTGTTAGAGTCACGGAGGATGCTGGCATAAACTTTATTATCTCCATACAACAGAGTCCACTTGGTGCTGCTTCTATGTACATGGATATATAAACACATAATGGAGCATGGGTAGACTTTCATGGGCTACATCCTGAAAGAAAACTTCCTTTCTCCTTCAGCAGTAATCACTTGTGAATAGCTTCACAGCTAAGAGAGGGACTTGGTGAGCTCCTTCTCCAAGATGAGATTTTTTGGCTGACTTGATTTTTGCCCACGTTTTCTGTTTACATTCCCAATTGCTGTGGGTACAGAGGTGTAACTGGGATATCCTGTTTTGCTGCAGACATCTACCACTTCTGGGTCTTAAAATATTTTTACCCTTTCTTCCACAACGATCCATGCATCTTAAAGGGAGAGGATGTGATGTAGATGTTCCATTCAGCATTGAGTACTGTACAGTCTCTCATCCCTTGCAGGCTGATTAACTGTGGTCTCTGAATTAATCACTATACTACTACTGCATAAGAAGGTTTCGTCGTAGAATAACTGATTGTACTGTGAAACTCTGACACTGTGTTAATAAAATCATCCTTGGATCAGGTGGCAGAGACAGCAACTAGTTGACAGGAAATAGCCATAGAGAATAAGGAGAAGCCTTATATGGATAGAGGGACTTAGAGATTCATGTTCTTTTTGGTTTGAGGTAGTGCAGAGACAGTCTCTTTCTGATCTCTAGCCAAAAAGGAAGGTCAGCTGGTTGCTTCTTGACTTCTCTGATCTAACAGGTTTTCACTCCAACATCTGACACCTGAGTCTTATTGGTGAATAGAACAACTTGGTTACAAACAATAGAGCTTCTCTAATGATGGTGATGTATGCACTAATATAAATATAAGAATCTATGGGTTAGTTAAATACTATGATGAACTATGAACTGTTCATTTAGCAAAGTAATATGTTTTAGGTTCTCCCCTAGGAACTTTGACTTAGAGAATCATGGAATCCTGTTAACAGTACCAGCTGTAAGTTCTGTCTTCTGGACCATGCCTTAAATCTAATCAGAAAGTGTTTGGTTACTTTGATAACATTAGCAGCACTATCATAGAAGCAGAAATATCTTCACAGACCAGGTGTCCCTTTGGTTCCCAGAGTTAACAGCTGCATAAGTGTGGTGGCACTGTATGGAAAGGTTACAGGAAAAGTGTAGCCTTAATAGAGGAAGTATGCTGCTAGGGAGAAACTGAGAAGTTTTTTTTTTTTTTTGGTACTGCATTAGCACTTCTTAAATTTCTTTTCTTTAAAAAAGAAAACAAATTATGTTTTTTTTTGAATTTTACATTCCAATCCCAGTTCCCACTTGCTCCCCTGCTCCCATTCCTTCCACCTCACCCTCCATCCTACCCTCCCTACTATATCTAGGCTGAGCAAGGTATACATTCATAGTGAATGGGTTCCCCAAAGCCAGTACAAGCAATAGGGATTAATCCTCACGCCACTGCCAGTGGAAAGATACTCAATCATACTACAAGGACATTTGTTCAACCATGTACATAGCAGAATTATTTGTAATAACCAGAACCTGGAAACAACCCAGATTCCCCTCAACTGATAAAGAAAATGTGGCATATTTATGCATTAGAGTACTACTCAACAGTTAAAAAAAAATGACATGTTGAAATATGCATGCAAATGGATAGAACTAGAAAAAAACATCCTGAGAGAGGTAACCCAGATCCAGAAAGATGAACACAGTATGTACTTACTCATAAGTAGATACTAGCTATAAAGCAAAGGATATTGAGCCTACAGTTCATGATCCTTGAGAAGTTATGTAACAAGGTGAACTCTAAGAAAAGTATACATATATCCGCCTGGAAAAAAGAAATAGACAAGACTACTTGACAAAATTGGGAGCATGGGGTCAGGGAGAAAAGGGAAGGGACAAGGGGAAGAAGAAGGGAGAAGGGGAAGAGGGAGAAGAACTTAAGGGAATGGGATAGTTGAGATGGAGGAAGGACAGAGATGAGAGCAAGGAAAGAGATATCTTGATTGAGGGAGGCATTATGGGACTAGAAAGAAACCTGGCACTAGAGCAATTCCCAGGAATCCACAAGAATGTTCCCAGCTAAGACCCTAAGTAATAGAGGGGAGGGTGCCAGAACTGGCCTTGCCCTGTAGTCAGACTGATGAATATCTTAAATATCATCATAGAACCTTCATCCAGCAACTGATGCAAACAGAGGCAGAGACCCGCAGTGGAGCACTGGGATTGAGCTCCCAAAGTCCGGTTGAAAAATGGGAGAAGTGAGAATATGAGCAAAGAGGACAAGATCATGATGGGGAGACCCACTGAAACAGTTTACCTGAGCTAATAGGAGTTCACCAACTCCAGCTGGACAGGGAAGGAACCAACAGAGGACCAAAATAGTCCCTCTATATGTAGGTGACAGTTGTGTGACTGAAATTGTTTAAAGCCTCAAACCACTTCCAGTTCACTTACTTTGCTTTGTGCTGTGGTTAAAGATATGGTCTCTCCATGTCTCTCTCCTGCCCTCACACTTCTCTGCTTGCCCATCATGATTGATGTTTACTCCTCTAAACCATTAGGCTGCAATTTAGCCTCCTTTCTGTAACTTACCCTGGTCATCATTTTTATCGCAGCCACAGAAGAGTGACTAATACATAGTATTGTTGATTACTTTTCTCCCTCCGTAGCACAAATAGAAACTTCTGACATTATGAAAGCTAGCCAGTAGTGATGAATCTTCTAGGTTGGTGCTAGCTTAATTTGTCTATGCTTTATGACTTACATATATGGGGTCTTGAGCAATTTGATCTTACCTTCAAGCTCTAGATGAACCAAGAACAATAGCAATAGCCTATAATATTGGTGGGGTAGGGTGGGATGGGGGACTGTTTGTCAGAACTCATTGATCAGTAACTCTAAAAGAGGCAAACCATAGCTGGGCACTAGTATATTTATTTGCTAATTTATGAAGTCTTCAAAAACATTGGCCCACCAATAGGGTAACTGTGTATGTGATATTTTAAAAAAGTATCTGCCATAGTAGGTTTCCACATAGGCTTTTCAAATGACTTTAGTCTTAGTCAACCATTCCCATATTTTCTTCTCTACCTTTCTCTCCCATCTTCAATACATTTTATTCTCCTATTCTATTGTTTCCCTTTCCTTTTTCATGCCACATGCATTTTATCCCCCCTCTTCCTTGAAGCACCCCTCATACCCAGGCCTTCTTATTAATCTTCTGACTTCTTTGGATACTTCAACTTAAACATATTCATCTAAAGATTCAAATTTAGCATCCAAATTTGAGAGAATTTTTTTTAAAAAAAGTACCACACTGTAGATGTTTTCTCCCATTAGCTGAGAATTCCTACAGTAAGTATCTTACTCTGCTGAGATGGTTCTAACAAATTCCATGATCAAGGGAATGAATAAACAACCAAAGTTTATTACCCAAAGTTGTGCAGTACAAGAATTCAGAAGTTAAGGTGCTAGGGGATTTGATGTCTAATGAAGGACCAAGCCACAAAAGAAGTAACTTCTTGATATATCTTCACAAAGGAGAAGAGAGAAAAAGAGGGAGCAGGATATAGAAAGAAAGCTGACCTCTTTTGGGCATCTTTTAGAAATAGTGCATTCTAAAGGATTAAGCACAAATCATTTTCCACAGAACCTCCCTTCACACTGTTGCCATGGAATGTTAGCAATCTCAGCACATGGATTTCTCAGTGACACAATATACAGATCCCTGAAAGAAGGATGCCTGTTATAAATTCTCTCTGGCAAATAGGATGTTCCATTATTCTTGGGAATTATTTAGTGCACAACTTCCAAATGTGTACCCATCAAGAGTAGTGTTTGCTGTGGCTGCTGCTCATTGGTCTGATTTCTGTGACTGGTACCTATGAAGCAGACCCTCTGAATTCAAGCACACCATTCTTATGACCTATGATCAACGTCTTAGCCTGACACCAACATCTTCCTCTATGTGTATAAGGAGTCTTTCTATCTCTGATGTTTTCTTGGAGAATTATCAAACATTTCCAAAGCTCTTCTGATAGGAGTCACACCATAAGAGGAAAACAATTCCTTCCTACAATATACCTGTCACACAGATAGACCCTATCATGGCCTGAAAAGAATATCTCTCAGCAAGAAGGCAAGCTGGATCCCAGATCTGATCAAATGCTGGGAACAACATGGTCATGGAGAATTCACACACACCTACTGGTCTTCACCTCATACATTTTGATTCATGATGACTTCCTTTATTAAACTATACTTCAAGATGTAGAAAATGCTAAGAAGTTAGATATTCAGAAAGTCTTCAGTTGTAACTGTAGGAGTTTTCACCTTATTTCTTGTACAATAAAAGTGCTTCTGTACAAATTCAAGGAGAGGCTATCTCAGTTTAGGGAGAGTCTGTGTTCTGAAATGCTTTTACAGTCTTTCTTCCTCTTTCTATGCATTCTAGCAGACAAGAGAGATGGGTACCCGCTGAGTTCACATGGACACATTGAAATGCAAATGAAATTAAAAGAGCCATTGGATTTACTATGGTTTACTCTCTATGCAAAGAGCATTCATTTAATTGAGGAAAGTTCAGTGATATATTTTACTGGGTAAGCTAAAGTTTACATTATAGTTAGTTTAAAAAGACAATTAGAAAAAAATCTCATTATTTAAATGAACTTAATTTTGAAAATGCCAGCTTAAATTCTATCTCTATCAATAAAGTCAAACTACAGAACTATTATCTTAACTTTGGGGCGAGAAAATACTTTGTACATTTTTCCCCAAATACATTCATGACTAAATCTCTGGACTCTCTTTTATAATATTTTTATGAAAAACATTTCTCTTCTACTTTAATTATTAAAATTTTACAAGTGGTAATACTAACCATTTTCTTAAAGAAAGCTATTTAATGAATATTTCAAAGTTTTTTTCAGGGTTGAGGATCAAATTAAAAGAAATTTATTTTCCAATACTCCAAAATAATATTTCCATAAAAATTGTTTAGTGTAAACTTGAATTTAGTTTAATGTACTAACAGGAATGCGCACTTTCACAGATCTATAGAAAGAGGTAGAATTGGGGTGTCATGGCTGTCTCAGAAAGAGCATAAGCAGGTGTGTGACCCTCTGCACCACCTCTGCATTTCTTCCCTCGAGCGTAGTCCTTGAAGTAGTTATAGGTGTTTCTTTCTTTACTCTATCTGATTAACAGTCTGCAATTTAATAATTTCTCAATTCTTATTTTGAAAGCCCCCCAGCATTTGTTCTTTATTCCTCTTACACCAGGCCCTGTTCAGGCTTATACTCCAGCACTGAATTACTGTAATAACTTCTGGATTAATGTGGTCTCCATCAGATAAACATTTCTAAATTACTGTTTTCATTGTGTTTTTCTCTGTGCAAAAACTTCATTGGGTTTTCTTATGGGATAAAATCCAAATTCCTCTCCCTGTCTTAAAATCTCCTCTACTGGATGACCATGGTTGCTTGGCTAATATTTTGCTGTTGTTATTGTTATTATTATTATATATTTTTTTAATTTTTTAATATGCTATATTCTGATTATAGTTTCCCTTCCTGCTATTCCTCTCTCCTCACCTCCTGTCCAATAGGGATCCATTCCCTTTCTGTCTATCACTAGAAAATAAGCAGGCTTCTAAGGGATAATAATATAACAAATATAATATAATATAATAAATATAATATAACCAAAACTAACACAGCGGAATATGAAAAAACAACAAAACAGAAGGAAAACTAGCCCCGAAACAGATACTAGAACCAGATAAAGACACAGACACCCATTGTTCTTATGCTTAGAAATCACATAAAAACAAGATGTCAAAATATATATGCAAAGAATCTGGAGGGTAAGAGAGAGAGAAAATGCAGAGCTAAAAAAATATAAATGTTTATATTTTTTAAAAAGGAAGAAAACTGTGTAGTCACTGTGGAAAATCTTTCTTCAGAAAGATGAGAACCAACTTACCTCAAGAGTCAGCTATACCACACTTGGCCACGTTCCCAGCAGTAGAAGACCAACAGAAGATGAATATGACAGTAACTTTTTGAGATTCTTTGTCTCATAATGTCATAATATGTTTTTTAAAATTATTTTTCATATTTCATTTTCACCTCGACATTTATATTGTAAAGGTGTGTGTGTGTGTGTGTGCACGCACGTGTGTGTGTGTGTGTGTCTGTGTGTGTGTATCTATTCTCTGTTCCTTTACCATATGAGCATGACCTGCTCAGAGCATTCTATATACATATGAGAAGTGATAGATGAGAGAGAGAGAGAGAGAGAGAGAGAGAGAGAGAGAGAGAGAGAGATAAGTTGGTGATGGGTATCAGGTATAGACACATAGCAGATGCAGAGATTTGGGTCTGATATAATAAACATAGTTGTTTCTTTCTGACGAGTTTTGAGAAGAATCTCGAAACACAACAGGGTGTTGAAGCGAGCATGTAATTAATTGCCTTGGCAATCAATGAGTTGCCACTGTGCGGTGAAAAAAACTTTTTGAAATACAGAATCAAATAAATTACTAAAAATTATACTTGATCTGTGAATTCGTTACTTAGAAATGGAAATGGAATGAAACAAGGTCAGTTAGTCTTTCAGATAAGTATACATTTTAAAAGGCTGTATATCTAAAAGTACTTAGATACTAAAATGGAATAAAACAAGATCAAATGGTCTTTAAAATAAGTATGCGTTTTGAAAGCCACACATCTAAAAATATTTAAACCTTGACTGCTATGAAGGAGAAAGACAAGAAATTAAGTGATAACTATCTCAAAATTGTACTTTTTATGAAAGAATCTGACTTTGGTGGAGTAAATACAAAACTGGAAGTTAGAGAAAGAAAAGAGAACATTGAAGTAAACTTTGAGAATCAAAGAACATTTTCTGGACTATTGACATTAAAAATGAACACTGAAAAGTGCAGTTACATGAAGAAGTGATTTTACTTGAAGAAATAAATGCCAGGTGCGAAGTAAAGAGACAGTGAGCTTGCAGACCTGGGCCACTATGACCACGTAACAGGTAATAGAGAGCAGGAAACTGATTGCCCACTTCCTGCTTTGCCTGCCCTATCATGAGTGGAAAAGAACATTCTTAGCAAGAGAGAAAGCTGGACCAGAGCTCTCTGCTTCCACTTCATACACACACACACACACACACACACACACACACACACACACTCACAGAAATACTTGTTTCAAGGTAACCCTTGGTCCAGCTGAAGAAACAAGCTTCACATGCAGAGAACCTGCAAATAAATTCAGGGTCCCCTTAAGACATTGACCTCCTGAATCCCTCCTACAAGATTTCATAGGGAGGACCATTGAGTGGAAAACCACAGCACAAGGAAGCTCTGTGCTGGGCCTTTCTGGTCAGTGTGTACCTATTTACTGACATCTACATGACTTGGCTCCAGTCAGGAAGCTGAAACAGCAGTCCTTGCTCTGTTATGAACTTGACTTCAGAGGCTTCATACACACACACACACACACACACACACACACACACACACACACACACATCCTTCTGTGAGTATATGAATAACATCATTAGAATGCAATAGCAACACCTCCTTTAGAATAGGGTCTCAATAAAAGTAAGCTGTTATCTCTTTTAGGTCTATTCTGTTTTGCTTTTAAGGTAAACACAATGATCTTACATGGAAATGAGGTACAGTGATGTTCCCACACGTATCCACAACCTCACAAGCATTTATGAGTTCACATAAAAAAAAACTTCTGTTCTGGATAATTTTAATATGGGGGACCAGCTTGTCAATGGCTGTCATGCTGCTATGCACGAGTACATAGGACTTAGTCAGGCTATCTGACTGATATCTCTGCATTCATTGGCTACATTCTCCTGATAGTCTCCCCAGACTCTCTTCAGCCTCTGGTAACTCTTTTTCATTTTGTTTCTGTGAGGTCAGCTTGTTCAAATTACATGACATGACGTGGTATTTACCATTCTGTCTATGGTCATTCCATTTAGCATAAAATCAACTGTTTTAAAATATGGCCAGAAATGACAGAAGCTCAGTGTGTTGTTATAGTATGCCACTGTGTATGTGTCTCATTGTTTTTTTACTCCTTTTATCAGTTTTTAGAGAGTTTAGAAAATTATATCAATAACTGTTTAGTGAGGGTGTGGGGGATAATAATTGTGACATTATATAATTGTGACTATGAAATGGAGGAAAACAGACATAATAATTACAGGACAGAAATATAATCAAGCCCCAAGTTCAGGAGGGCAGCCATACTATTTTACTTTACCCCCTGTGTTTAAGGAAATAAAGTTACAATACATAGCTGGCCTAATGAGGACCTTTGGATATTTTGTCCCTGGAGATACAGAAGCTATTGGAGTTATCCTATAATAACAGATGCAACATATCTGCCCCAGGTAGACACCAACACATATATAACCTTCTTGAGCTTGATCTCCCTAGTAAAGAAGTAATCACTCTAATTCTTTGCTTTATGAGAACACATCTTCTGTCTTCAATAACAAGGTACACTATTGAGTCCTACTGTTCTTTTTATTTATTTATTTATTAAAGATTTCTGCCTCCTCCCCGCCACCGCCTCCCATTTCCCTCCCCCTCCCCCAATCAAGTCCCCCTCCCTCATCAGCCCGAAGAGCAATCAAGGGTTCCCTGCCCTGTGGGAAGTCCAAGGACCACCCACCTCCATCCATACACTAAACATTTTCTATGACAGTGAAAATGTTATTATGTTGGACTGGACAATATAACTATGCATGCTTTTTAAATATTTAAAAATTTTATACTCTGAACATAATTATGCTAATATTTCTTTGCATATTGTTAAACTGAGGGTGTTAAATATGCTTTAGTGGAAGACATTTATCCATATCATTTCACCAAAGAACATTAGTATGAAACAGAATAGTTGTATTATTTATACAATGGAGATATTTGAGATAAAGAACTCACTATTTTCTCTAACACATTTCCTCCCATAAAACTGTATCATTTGAACTATAATTTCCAGACCGGGGGAGGGGTGGACAAGAGATAACTGTTATGGATTCTGTAATATTAAATATTTGAACTTCAAAAAAAAGAAAATTATATGCCTCAGCTATTGTGAACGGTGCTACAACAAATAACTAATCTTTGAGGAATTGGAAATCAAACCACAATAGAATAGGATCTTACCCAGTATTCTAACTGGGTATGGTAACTGTTCTAGGTTATCATAAATAACACAATAAAACCTGAAAACCTGTCACTAATGTGGAAAAATGGGGAATTCTATACACTATTTATAAGAATGGAAACTAACTATTATGTACTCCGTGAGATCCATTTTTCTTTTCATTCTAAAAACTCTACCTTTGCAGGAAATCTCACTTTGAATTCTTCAACAAATCTCATATTTTATCTGATACTCAGACTTCATATACCAGGTGCTCAATAAGTATGTAGTCACATATTTTGAAATATACATCTTAAAGATATTGATCCATATCTAGTTGCTATAATTAGCAGAATCTTCTTCCTGCTAACCGTCTATATCCAATATGAACATACACAATATGCTGAGCATTTTAAAGACATCCAGGAAAATTATAGTTAACAGTGACATTTTTCATCTGTAAAATATAGGCAGTAATAGTATATTTTCAGTTAGCTGTTCTGAAGGGTGAATGAATTAACATAGGTAATGTTTATAACCAGAGTAAGCATTAGCTATTACTACTATTAAAATACACTTGTTTTCAGTATGATTCAATAATTTTATTCTATAATTGGACGCTAACACTGATCTTCAAAATCAAGATTGTTAGATGATTAGATTTACCCAAAATTTGCCACCATAGTCACAGGTGGGAATTGGTGCAGGGACAGAAATATACAAGTGATTGTTGTGTCATGTGTTCAAGATTGACCCAACTATCTTGCTTCGAAGTGATTATTTTCTACCAGTTATAAGATCATCCTACTCATGAGCAACTTTTTCAATTCATTTTCATATTACATCCATCTTTCTTGTTTGTTGTCTCTATCATTGCATCATATGTCTCTGTCAGCTGAAACAGATAACTGGGGCTGGAAAGATGGCTCAGTGGTTAAGAGCACTGGCAGTTCTTGCAGATGACCTGGGTTCAATTCCAAGGACCTCCAACTTGCAACTATCTGTAACTCTAGTTCCAAGGATCCTATGCCCCTTGCTAGCCTCCAAGGGAACTACACCCACATGCAATACACAATAAGCTTACAAGTAAAACACTGATACACTTAAAAAGTAATTTAATAAATAAATAAAATAGAAAACTAAATAATTTTTCATTGTAAGCAGTTGAGAAATTCAAGTGAAAGCATTTTTTTTCCTGGATAACTCACTTTTTAGAAAAAAATCTCTTTAGCATTTATCTATGCTTCCTGTAATTATCAATATTTTGAAATCTGCCTATAATATAAATTTTTTCAGTTAACATCAGATTGATCTAAAATTCATCACCTATAATTAGAGAATCAATGTAATTTTTAACAACCTTGGGAGAACTTTCTGATAGTTGTTTTAAATTCATGAGTGGAGAAATATTAATATCCATATAAGTAGAAAGCATATTGTCAAAACCAAAAGTAAAATAGAAGTGCGTTGTAATTTTTGATGGCACTATGAACCTTTCTCAGACACCATAAGGCATCTCAGGCAGCTCCACCCATAGTTAAGCTGAGCTAAACCTCTATGAATGGATTTTCAGTTTAATACTAAACAGCCACTTCCAACAGGGCTGGTTTGATACACCTGCCCTGTAAAGGATATTAGTAAGGAAAAGAAAGGAAAGCATTGTACTCTGTCAGAAAAATTACTTTGTGATTGTGTATTTGGTAGACCATTCATTCACTTGTTCTCTTCTTAGCGTCTGACTTAGGAAAATGACAGAAAAAGTTAGGTAGTTATAGAGTAGGCAGAAACCTATAAAAGAGATCTTTCTTAATATTAAACTTTTAATTAACATATACATTTTATTAGATTCCTTTTGATATTTCAGACAGAAATACCTGACTCTCACCCCTCTTTCTGCTCACATTCCCCTTACCTCCCACTCCACCTTTCCACCCCCAGCAACATTCTTTCCCTCCCCTGTCGTTTGTGTCCGCCCTTCCTCAACACCTGTTTCTCCTCACGTATGTTCTCCATGTGAGGCTCATGGTCTATATCCGCACTGCCTCATCTGTATAAAAATATATAACGTTACTAGCTAACATTCGGGCATGGGATTTTGTCTTTCTGAGTCTGCACTATTAATACCTCAGAAATATAGTATTTTCCAAGTTGATCCATTTTCCTGCAAATTTAACTTTTTAACGTAGCTGAATAAAACTCCATTTTGTATATACGTTGCATTTCTGGGTAGACATCTAGGCTGGTCCTTCCTTGTTAGCATGAATAATGCAGCAATAAACACAGATATACATATATTTCTGTGGAAGAAAAGGATTATTTTAGGATTAGGCTAAAATGCTATAGTTTGGTCATATGGTAACCAAAGTAGTTCATTGCAGGAAAAAAAACCCCACTGCCTGAGGTAATAAACTATCAACCTCAAATTATACTACAGAACCATAGTGTTGCAGGCAGCATGACACTTGATTTTTTAAAAAGATATAATACATATATAAGCCAATGAAACAGAATAGAAGACCCATAAATGAACTTACACTCAGTTCTTTTGTCATGTAATTATACGACAGAATTTTTAACGTACTAAAAAGAGAGGGGCATCAGTGAGATAACATTCTATATAATTTTGAATGCTTCTTGTTAAGATGTTATTCAGTTTATTGAGCTTGTAATTGGCTAGTCATCCTCATATCTTGTAGGTTATTTGAGAACGAAATTATTCATTACTATTATAAGAGCAATAGTAGCTGTCACTCAGAAGATAACCATCAATGGTGTATGAGAACCATCAAGTATCAATTTGATGATATTTTATAAATATATATTCTAAGATCCAGAGAAGAAGCATCAATCTTTATACAAATTTTGTTGTAGCTTCAATTCCTCATTTTCTGTGACAAAGTACATTATCAATCAACTTTTCTACAAAGATCATAAATAAAATATAGATATTTTACTAAGGCAAGTTTTATAAAAAATTTCCAAGATATAAAATGACCTTGCCTAGGTATAAATGACTGCATCATCACTTCATCGTCCCCTAATTCGGTAGTGTTTTTATTTCTTCCTGCTACCATTTAGTGATGGCAGGGAATTTCAAAGGGCAAGTAATTTCTGTAGGAAAACCTGTTTTCTCTTTGTTTTCCTTCAAATTTTTAAGACACATTTGGGTTCCTAACTGTTCTTGTGTATGTGGTCTTCGACCGGACATTGGTGGACTTACAAAAGCCTACACTCTTAGAAAACACCAACTCTCCTGCCGGCATCACACAATTGTCAGTAGCTCCAGTACTAGGGGTAGGAGTAAATGCCCAATTCCTCTCTCCATGTTGGGGCATGTTCTACCATTGGCTTACACTATCAAATATTTGAAAACTCAAGAAAGATTCTACTTTCATACAACAGACCATGGTGTCTCTCATTTCAATTCAGATTAGGACTGTCTTGGCATCCTTCATGGCTTTCAGATTCTCCATCATTTCCTCCCTCAACAGTATCCCTCACAGTTGCTGTGCCCCACACATTTGAGAGGACCTTGCCTAATGATACTGTAGGATCTACCTCCAAAATGACTGGTGGAAAAGACCTCAGTTCCCATCATATGGAGTCTGCAAAGGGTTATCTCACAGGGCCTGATCCAAGAGAGCAAGCTCTTGATTTAGGTGATTCACATCTGTAATGCATGAGTACTTTTCTTAATTAAAAGAGCCTCAGTAAGTATAAAGCCCATGCTCAAGAGAGGGAAGAGACCTAAGAATTATCTCTTGGATGAAATCTAAGAATTTTTGGAAAGATTTCACAAGTCCTATAGACTCATCAAACATTTATTTTTGCTAGCTTGAAAAGTGAAAACATGAGATTTTAATGTGTGAGACTAAACTTTTTTTTAGAAAGAACTATTTATATTTCTTTTCCCTAAACTTTCTGTCTGTGACCTTTTCTGATTTTTCTCCAGGGGCTTTGATCTTTACAAATATGAATTGCAAATATTTTAGATGGATATTTTTTTAAATGTTGAGACTGTAGTACAAAGAATTTTAAATCCCTGGTTCACATATCTACGGCTGGCATGTGTACTTGTTACACTGAATAATTTGCTGTGGTTGTATTAAGGGCAACTGCGGTTCATTTATTCAAATTCTCTTAGATTTTAGTTAATGTCATCTTCTGCTTTGGGATTCTACCCAACACATCGCAGTACATTTTCTTGTCATGTTTCCAAGGGTTCCTCTTATACATAACAATTTTCTGCTTACTTCTCTTATTTTTAATGGGTTTTATAGTTTTGAGGGGCAAACCTGTGAGCTACTTTGAAAGATGCCCCTACATCAGAAATTGTCTGACATTATTGTCATGATTAGAAAAGAATTCTAATTTTCTGACAGGGAGATCACGGTATTATTAATGAAAGAATGACAGAAATGAAAACTGGAGAGCATGCCAGGGCCCATTTTTATTTTCTCCAAGGCATGACCTAAGACAACCTTGATGGAATTCTCCATTCTGGTTCCCCTCTCTGTACTCCCCCTACCCCCGAATCTTCATCACCATCACTCCTGTGTGTGTGTTACAGGGTCATTCTTTGTATGTTACCAGGTGTGGAGAGGTATTCTTAACGTTAGGCACCCTGGGTCAGTCTTTCTTTATGTTTAGCACTGTGTACAGGACACAAACACAGTAAAATGTCTAATCTTCTGGTTTGATAATAATGAAAATCTTGTAGTTTGACTGTGATAAGCCATAGTTTTCCTAACATACTCCAAAGTGGCAGTCTCAATGCCTACACTCAGTCTTTCTGCTCTTTGGGTCCCATAAAATCCAAACATACTTATATTTTTAAATTATATATTATAAAAAGAATGGAAATGTAAATGGATATGATTTCAAAATATGCAGCATTGTAGCAGTTCCCATATCTGAATAAATAGTGCATTCCAGCTATAAAATAATATTTTAAAAAGAAGGGAAAAATAGCTAATATAATTTAAAGTTTCCCCATACAATAGAAGCTTCAAACACCAGGCAAACTTTATCTGAACACAAATTACTAGTACATTCAGTCATTTTCTGGAATGTCATTTTTTGAATATTAAATATTTTCTCTGATTCTGCACTCCTTTCAACAAGGCACATTCTCATCTGAAGAACAATTTTATATTTTCCAGTCAATTTACATAAATTATCCTAGGCTATGTATCCGTACAGTTTTCAGATATGGAAAGGTGAATTGCAGAAACAATTGATAGTGAGTTATTTATATAAACAAAACCGGCAAATGATGCCTTTCTAGCTCACCAAGTGACTCATTCATCCAAGTATCATATTTACACATTTGAAGAAGAACATAAAATGCAGGCGCCCTTGTCTATAACTATGGAATCACAGATTTCTATGTTTAATACTGAAATAGAAAGTTGTTGGGGTTTCTGAAACAAATGAAGACTGACAGACCATAGGGAAGTCCTGAATATGACTGGGCATCAGTGTTTCTCTAAGTTTTCAATGGGTAGTACTGAAGAGTTTAGAACTCTTAAAGCACAAATCCCCAGGCCTGCACTGCAGACACTGTCAGAGTCATACTGTCTATGTTTCTGGGCTCTTTCTACTCCAGCAGATATTTCAGGGGACCTCTCCTCACATAGCAGTTATTTGGTGTTTTCTGTAGTGTCACTGCTTTAGAGATGGTAGAACATGAGATAGCTGTCTAAGACTGGCCTTGACAAAATCACCTCTTGCCAGGGTAGGGGCATGGAAATTGAAGAAATAAAACAAAGAATATGAAGACGCATAAAAATAACAAGAAAGAAAACATAGAATAATACTAAGAGAGTATTCCAATGATTACTGAAATCCTGAAATCTGCCAGTGTTAATTTTTCCACAGCTTTTATACCCAAAGTAAGTGGAGGAGAAGGTAAGAAAAGACTTTATTAGCATGATACAAAGGATAGCTCACACTGTCAATTGCTTTATCACTCTGAGACATTAGCATTCTGTAGTCTAGGTTTTGAAGGTGCTCTAGATCACATATCCTGAAGACTGCCCCTCAGCAGGTGACCTCATAGTTAGAAAAACAGGAGAAGTATGTTTGCATATCCTGACCATGTGCCAGGGTGGCACAGACTTATTTTAATTTCAAAAGAACCAAGCTTTGGGGGCGGGTTGAAGGGGAGGAAGAGGCAGGGAGGGGAGCATAGAAAAATGTAGAGCACAATAAAAATCAATAAAAAAAAAAAAAAGAACCAAGGAATCACATCCTGAGTTAGGATGCGCAACTATGCCTGTGAGTCTCCAAATTCTCTGACCATCAGACAACGTAGAAATGGGCATTTTTCAGCCTTCACAATTCCTCCCTTTTTATTAATTTTAGTAAAGCCTGTGCTTCTCCAACAGGACAGATGATCACATCTCCCTTAGGCAAATACTTTCCTGTTTCCCATACTTACCCATCTTTGGTACCTGTATTATAATCATACAAGCCCATGTTTTAGGGACCTGGGAGGGAAAAGGATCAAACCCGTCAATGACTACTGACCTCTGCAAACAAAGGGTTAAGTGAGAAAAATACTTTTGGGCTCTGAGTCAGTTTTTTGTCAAGAGAGTTTATCTGCAATTCGGTAATGCTTTGTGAATATACTTGCTCTTAAAACTACGGTCTCTCCTAATTGAAGGAATGGACGATCACCAGGGTTGGCAATGTCCTTTTCAGTTTGTCTAGAGTGTTTCTTAACAATATTTTACTGTATCAAAATCTAAATTTCTTATCAAATATGTTAAATCCAAGTATTCATAGGAAATGTCAAACTTTTCAAAAGATCTTATACGAACTAAAGCAGTTATAAGCATGAACTGGTTAATACCATAATTCTAGAGTGGAAATTAAAAATGGGCATATAATTTATCACCTCATAATTCTCTTAAATCCATTCTAATCAAAAGACAAGAAAAGGTTTTTCTGATAGGTTAGAGGTCAACTGCAATGCTGCTTTTAAGTAATTGTCTCAGTCTCTGAACATCAGCAAAAACCCGTAGGCTACCCTCCTCATATTTGAAGAGTGGCTGCACACTCCTCGTAAAGAGTCCATTTTCCTCCGAGGAGAAATTGAGGTCTCAGTTCCCAGGTCCAATATTTCAATAGCAGATTGAATATCATACTGTCAAGATGAGTTCTGTATCACAAAGTGTAAAACAGTCAAATGTTCAGTCTGTGTTTCTGGTCTGGCTCCACAGTAAACAGACTCACTAGGTCTGGAAATGTGCCTAGCAAAATCATCAAGAGGCTGGGAATCATCAGTCATTACCACAATCTTCTCTCCCTTGTCAAACTGCAGCAAGCTGTTGTCAGGATCTCGGCAGCAGCAGCCTCAGTGGCAGTGTGGGTCCTGAGCATCCAGAGGCAGCCCAGCATCACACAACACAGATGGCGAAAGCAGACTGCCGGTACACATCCTAAGCTTGGATCTGAAGGTCAGGTACCCCTTTCCTTGGCCTGCAGCATGGTGGTACAAGGAAGTCAGGATCACAGGTTCAGGAACCTTTTTCTACTTCTCCTGTGGTGCAATGTCTTCAGGTCTGGCATTCCACTGAAAATGATTGCATATTTATTTTCTTTATTTTCTTCTTGTGAAAATAGCACAACCATAGCCTCGACCCCAAATTAATACAAGTTCGGGTCCTTTCCATAATCCAGTGCAAGGGCCTTCTCACCTTGCTTTAGTAATTTCACCATGGAGCTATCTTGACAAAATCTGCCCGTGGCAGATTGTTCACGGGCATCCATATAAGATGCATGACTTAAGTCATTATGTGACAATTCTTAATTTTCCTGTTTTTATCCTTTTAATTTGTTTTCAAGAAGCCGTGGGCATGATCCACAATTCCTTTTCACCATTAAGAGCATGTGCAGTTCTTCCATTGGAAGAACCATCTGCAAAATTTGGCATAACATCCTTTAAGGGATCTTTTGCTACAACTTTAGGAAAAATAAAGCAATATAATTGTGCAAATTGCAGCAATGATCAGTTGGGAAAAGATTAATAATCTGGCCTTCAAATTGAGCGAACACAATTGCCCAAGAATCTCTGTTTTGAAATAACCCATCAATTTGTTGCTTAGTATAAGCAACCTTGATTATAGCAGTCTCTCTGCCAAAATATCTCCTAGATTCCTCCCTACTCTTCTTTGCTAAGCAAGCTACTGCTTCAAAATAAGGGTTTAATACCTTAAATGGTAAAATGAAAAGTGTAGCTATGAAATTGGACTGTTTAGCCATAAAACTGTTGTAGGACTAAGTTTTGTAGATAATGTACATGCTTGCCAAGGCTGATCATAACTAATATAATGTATTTGCTGTTTTTATAGCATACTCTACCTGCTTGAATACCTGTCTGAGAGCTTCTGCAAGCTGTCCGGTGGAATTTGGATCACTGCTCCCTTTAAGAATTTTTGCTCAAGGTCTCCTATAAGAAATTTTAAATAAAGTTTGATCTTTGAATATTTTATTAAAAGTTTGGAAGCTATCTTTCTAATCAAAATTGTAAGCCTGCCTAGCTGACAGGAAAATGGAAAAAAGAAAGCATATTTAACAATGGTGGTGGCATAACTGAGTATCAACATGTAGAAGAATGAAAATAGATTTTTATTTATTGCCATGCACAAAACTCAAGTACAAATGGATCAAAAAGCTCAACATACCACCAACCACATTGAATCTCACAGAAAGTTGGATGTAAACTTGAATGCATTGGGACAGGAGACCACTTCCTAAATATAATCCCAGTGGAACAGATGTTGAAAGAAACAATTAATAAATGGGACCTTATGAAACTAAAAAGCTTCTGTAAATCAAAGGACACAGACATTCCAAGACAAAAAAATATAGCCTATACAATGGGAAAAGATCTTCACTAACCCCACATCAGACAGAGGTCTGATCTCCAACGTATACAAAGAAGTCACGAAAATGGTCATCAAAAGAACAATTAATCCAATAAAAATGGGTACATAAACAGGAAACTTTCAACTGATGAATCTAAAATGGCTGAAAGACACTTAAGGAAATGCTCGACATTCTTAGCCATCAGAGAAATGCAAATCAAAACAACTCTGAGATTCCATATTACACCTGTCAGAAAAAAACACTGGTGACAGCTTATGCTGGAGAGAATATGTGATAAAGGGAACACTCTTCCATTGCTGGTGGGAGGGCAAACTGGTACAGCTACTTTGGATACCAGTATGGTGATTTCTCAGAAAATTTGATAAGAACCTACCTCGAGACCCAGTAATACCACTTTTTGGTATACACCTACAGGATTCTCAATCATAGACAGAACCTGGAAACAACCTAAATGCCCCCAATTTACACAGATAATAAATGGGTTGAGAAAGAAATCAGAGAAACATCACTCTTCACAATAGCCACAAATAACATAAGATACCTTAGAGTAACTCTAACCAAACAAGTGAAAGACTTGTATGACAAGAACTTTAAATCTTTGAAGAAAGAACTTGAAGAAGACGCAGAAAATGGAAAGATTTCTCATGCTCTTGGGTAGGCAGAATTAACATAGTAAAAATGGCAATCTTACCAAAAGCAATCAACAGATTCAACACAATGCCCATCAAAATCCCAGCAAAATTCTTCACAGACCTCAAAAGAACAATTCTTGACTTTATATTAACAAAACACACACACACACACACACACACACAACAGGATAGTTGAAACAATCTTGTACAATAAAGAAACTTTTGGAGGCATCACAATCCCTAACCTCAAACTCCACTAGAGAGCTATAGTACTGAAAACAGACTGGTATTGGCACAAAAACAGATGAGAAGACCAATGGAACCAAATCAAAGGCCTGTATATTAATCCACACACCTAAGAACACCAGATTTTTGACTAAGAAGCCAAGAATATAAAATGGAAAAAACGGTCAAGCAGCAGAGAGAGCATGGTTTGCACCCGACTGCGTGGCCCAGCTTTAGCTAGGAGTCAGCCTGACCTGACAGACAAGCTGCAAAAATGTAGCCACAAAAAACTACAGCTTCAGGCCAGTCAAGTGTTTAGAAAAGTGTAAACAAGCAGGTTAAATGCACTTTCTTTTTTCCATGTTATATCCTGAGGTTAGGTGACCATAGCGCTGCTGCTTGCAGGGGAAAGTGAGGCCATATTTTGGCTTTCCTTGACCCAGAGCATCCATGAGGCAGCGGCGCATATGCCCAGGGGCATATGCATGGGGGCAGGAATATAGTATTTACAAACTCTAAATATCTCTGCCTTTGTTTCTGCTCCACTTTAGCTCCTTTAGCTATCAAAATACATCCAAGTAAATGCACAAATAGTTGAATACTATTTTCTTGTCCTATAGCTACAATTATTTATAGTTTTGCTCCTGATCCCCCCCCTTTTCTCTTTCCTTTTTTATAATCTACTATTTATTTCCGAGTGTTCATTATTCACCTCTCTACCTGTGGTGTAATTTTTTGTGGGGCTTCTCATGTACTCCTTTGTACACCTGGTCACACTTTTGTGCATTTTGGGGTTCATCAGTTAGCTCCACATTGGGCACCAACCCAGTGATTACTAAAATCCTGAAATCCTAAAATCCACCCACGATTATGTTTCCACAACTTTTATATGCAACATAAGTAGGGGTGGGGGTGAGCTACCAAAGAACTTTATTCACATGGTACAAAGGATAGCTCACATAGTCAATCGCTTTATCACTCTGAGACATGAAATCTGTTGGGATTAATGAGTCCTGGCCATCAGTTGCTTTTCCCTCCTAGAACCTTCTAATATAAGTTACTAGAAGCTGTGCCTAGTTAGAGGATCAGAGGATCACCTGTTGACCATTAACTGCAGTGTATTTAAGTCTACATGGTGTTAATAAAGATGGACTTTCTGAACCAGCGTTGGGAGCTGCGTGTGTCAGTCTGTCTCTGCATCTGTCTCTTCAACCTCCAGCCCCTTGCCCGAAGCTTGGTAACTGGGTGCGAGCGCACAGAGTGCAGACACAGGGGCGTGGTGCGCTGCAGAAATCCTTAGCATTCTGTAGTCTAGGTAGAAAAGGCACGCTAGATCACGTATCCTAAAGACTTTATCTCCCCAGGTGACCTCTTAGTTAACAAAAGAAGGAGCAGAGGTACTTTTGCATATCCTGACCATTTGCCAGGATGTCATGAACTTATCTAAATTTCAAAATAACTAAGCAATCACATCCTGAGTTGAGATGTTCAGCTATGCTTGTCAATCCTCACACTCTCTGACTGTCAGACAAGGTAGAAATGGGCCTGCAGTTTTTGGCTTCCAAGAGAGCAGAGCCTAAAAATGAGGCAGACTAAAGTCGTATGCAAAAGCCAACGTTATTCAGTGCATTAGCCAATGTATACTCTAAGGCTTAAGGAGAGTGACATAAATAAAGTATACAACACAAGGGAAAACTGTACATGCAAAAAACATTTTTCCATAGAAGCATAATTGAATAAACACATCAAGCAATAATGAGAATTATTGAAGGAAACTCAATCCTATCCATTATACCTCAGTGGAGCATGTACATACATTCCAAAAACAATTCAAGTTTGAAGAAACTGAGGCCACGAGATACTTGTTTTCTTGGAGTGTTCTCACAACCATTCAGAATTCTCCCACCACACTATTCTTGAACCACATCCCATCCCCACACTGTGAGTGAAAACCTAAGGTTTAGCTTTGATCAATCTTTCATGTGAAAAGAAAACAGTTTTCTCCAATATGCTTTATGGAATATTCCTTTACACTGTGTAAATATATGTCACCGTGATTGGGCTAATAAAGAAGCTGACTGGCCTATAGCTGAGCAGTATAAGGTTGGCGGGAGAACCAGACGAAGAGGATGCTAGGAAGGACAAAGGTGGAATCTCAGAATCATAAGGAGTCGAGGAGAGAAGGAGATGAACTTGCTGTATTGAGAAAAGTTACTGAGCCATGTGGCAGAGCATAGATAAGAAATAAGGGTTGATTTAAAATGTAAGAGTTAGCTGGTTATAAGACTGAGTTATTGGCCAAGCATTTATAATTAATAATAAGTCTCTGTATGGTTGTTTGGAAACTGGCTGGTGGAACAAAAATGTCCACCTACACTTCTTCTCGTAAGAGAATCCAGGAGAGATTTTACCCACAAGAAAAGAAACAAGTAATAAAACAATGATGAAGACCCCTTGTTTCTTATAATTTTTTTTGTTGTTTTTTTTCGGTTTTTCGAGACAGGGTTTCTTTGTGGTTTTGGAGCCTGTCCTGGAACTAGCTCTTGTAGACCAGGCTGGTCTCGAACTCACAGAGATCTGCCTGCCTCTGCCTCCCAAGTGCTGGGATTAAAGGCGTGCGCCACCACCACCCGGCTTGACCCCTTGTTTCTTATAACAGGTCAAGAATGGACCATGTTTAGATAGAGTATCTGTCTAATGAAGATACAGCTATGAAAATCATCTGGAAGATTTCACAGAGCATAATTGGCTAAGAATTTTGGAGGAGAAAAGGCTTTAGGGAGCTCCAGTGCAATGGACAGAATTCAGTTACCTTTCTGAATATTTTATTTTAGAATCAACAAGCATTCTGTTTCCTGACTGTGGTGAGTTCATTTCATGTTCCTGCTAATGACTAAGCTCATTAAATAAACTGATCTATACTAGAATCAATGGGATCACTTAATTTGGGGGGAAAACTCAAAGATGAAAAATCAGCACAACTAGAAAAAGCTTGTTTTAAAAAGATTTTCTTATTAAGTCTTCCAAAAGAGTGGCATGACATCAGTGGAGCTGATAAAATGTGCCTGTGTCCAAAAGTAGGGTCAATACTCATGTAGCTTGCTATGCAGTGTGGAGGCTAGGGCATTGGGTCACTGATAAGTATGGTATATAGATCGTATGCACAGTACATTGTGGCTTCCTCACACTATGTGATATGGGTCACTACGTCACTGTCACATGCAGATCTCTGGGCATCACAGTGTACATTATTGTGCAGTGTGAACGGTGTAGCTGAAAACAAAGTTGTTTTCAAATATGCATTTTAAAGTCACAATTTTGTTATTATAATTAGCTGCTTCTATTCCATAAGGGCAAAACATTTTCCAGTTTAGATTACCTTAATTTCCATCCTTTTCCTTTCTTTTAATTATCATTTTTTTATTTTTAATTTCATTTTACATTTCAACCACGGGGAGGGGGCACCATAGCAGCCACTGTAAGAAAGGATAATCCAGAGAACATACCTTCCCATGCACGCTATACGCTCCAAAGCCTTTGTGGATAGGGACTTCCGTTTTGAGAAGTTAGGAGGTGTCTTAGGGTTTCTGTTGCTGTGAAGAGACACCTTGACCACACTGTGGGAACTCTTATAAAGGAAAAACATCTAATTGGGGTGGCTTACAGTTTTAGAGGTTTAGTCTATTATCATCATGATGTGCCATGGTGGCATTCAGGCAGACGTAGTGCTGGAGAAGTAGCTGAGTGTCTTGCATATTGACTTACAAGTAAAATGAAGTGACCTGAGACACTGGGCATTGCTTGAGCATATATGAGACTTCAAAACCCTCCTCACATAACACTTCCTCCAACAAGACCACACAAAGTCACACCTTCTAATAGCGCCACTCTTTTTAGGAGCCATTTTCTTTCAAACTACCCCAGATGGTTTGTTCCTTTCAATTTGTTCCCTGTATTTTGTTTTGTAGTGCTGGGGGATGGACCCAGGACCGAGGATGTGTCCTCGGTCAGATGCTCAGCCATTGAACTACACCAGATACTGCCTAACTGTGTTTTGTCTGTTTGTTTGCTTGCCTTAGAAATCACCTATGGCACAGATACCGTGGTCCTGTCTGATCCTCATTAGCACAGTTCTAGATGTAGTGCATAAATAGCTTGCAATCAGGACATACAGTAAACAAATGGATAACACAGAACACTGTTGTTACAGAAAACACATTTTTTTTTCATATCTAAGAAAGGTTAACTCTAAACTAAGAATATTGGGCAATAGATAAATAATTATTTCACCCCCATTTAAAACAGAAGTCACTTTTCCACGTTAGTCGCTAGGATAGAAATAACTAACATTAATGTGTTTGGGAAAGATCACATAGAAAGCTATTTTATAAGCTTACTAAAAATAAATTTTAAAGGCATTTGAATAGAGAAGTCTTACATAGAGGATTAATATTCATCCCATTTTTCATTTTGTATGCTTATTATCCATAGAATTGATTTTTCCAGAGTGTCACATATATGTTAGAATTCCCATTAATACATCTTGTTATTTTATCTTTGTCTGTGTTTGAATGTACCAGATCCTACATATTTTCTTCAAGCTCAGATGGTCTGTCCTATTTTGAACACTTCTAATAGTGAGACTGTCCCTAAACCTTTAATTTGACCTGTTACGATTTAAGATTTATTTTATGTCAACATTTATCTTTGCTGGATTCCTTTTTTCTTTGTAGTTTATCTAGCCTTCCATATTCCATTCATCTGTTTGTTTTCACATTCAGATGTTCGTTCCTCTTCTTTCAATTCTTTGAACATCCTTAAAATTGTTCTTTTGAGTTCTCTGAGGTTGTTACCTTGATTTTTTACATCCCTAAAATTATTGTTTTGGGATTTATGGAACTGCTTTTATTTCATTGCTTTGCTTATTTTTTTTTTATCAGCTGCAGTCTCTTAGCATAAGTTTTTCAGTTTCATGTGGACAATGGATTTGGTGGAGTTGAATTTGTAACTCATAAAATAGGTTTTAAGTCCTGGAGTTCAGGATGACTGGTGTAAACTTCATATTATTTCCTGAATATGATATTAACTGTGGGAGTAATCATAGCTGGTTGATACAGCACAATACAGATGTTATGCTAAACTATTAACAACAGTGAACACTTTTATCTTAATATCTACAGGCAGACAGTCAAGTGTATTATGGAGTATATACTCAAGTTTTCGTATTCAGTTCATGAGTGAGAGGAAAGCAAGTGGAATATGGATAAGGATTGGCTTTTGGATCAACTTTGAAAAGATAAAAACATTGAGGTTAA
Organism: Microtus ochrogaster; assembly: GCF_000317375.1. Classification (NCBI taxonomy): domain Eukaryota; kingdom Metazoa; phylum Chordata; class Mammalia; order Rodentia; family Cricetidae; genus Microtus; species Microtus ochrogaster. The sequence goes on along the minus strand of NC_022028.1, from coordinate 29,068,760 downwards.
AGAAAAGTACCCTGGAGGGAAAATTGTGACACCATTAGGGAGCACTTATTGAGAGTAGAAAAGCTATATAAAGTTATAATTATGTGAACAGAAGGATAAGAATGAAGGAACATATTAATGGTGAGGAAAGAATATGAGATTTGTCTGAAGAGCCTTCTAGTAAAGAATGCCGTTTAGTAAACTGCAGTAGAGAAACAAAACCAACAGCCCTAAAACCTAAGACATATATGAAAAAAAACCAAAATCATCAGGAGACTTATGTGCAAGAGGAGATAAAAGAATCCCTATGGAGTGAATTGCTAGCACAACTGTACTGAGTTGAAAGGTGTCATTTCTTAGATCTGTCTGGTGCTAGCAAGTTCCCAGTGCTGCGGTGTGCAGGGAGAGTGAGCAGCAGCCATTTCTCTCTGTAGTCTCAGGGTTTTTGGGTTTCTGACATGTGAGTGAACAGAGATTATAAGGCCCTCTTGATGATTCCTGCTAACCCTATATTCCACCATTGCTGGGAGGAGGAGTATTTTCCTTGACATTTAGTAAGGCAGCTTTATTTCTCAGGATGACCTGGTGAGGGCTTCCAGCTGAGCTATTTAATACCAGCTTTCTCGACAGCTTCCCTACAGAAATCTCTACTGACTTAATACGTTTTTATTGTGTATTACTTTCATTGCTTTCTAACACTGAGATTCACCAACAAATAGTGGATGCTATACAAAGCAATTTTGTTGTTCATGGCAACACTCTAAACCTAGTCTTTATTATTATTATTATTGTTACTAGTAGTGTGTGTGTGTGTGTGTGTGTGTGTGTGTGTGTGTGTGTGTGTGTGTGTGTGTGCTTCAGAAGACAGCTTGTGGGATTCGGTTTTTCCCTGGGGATCAATCTCAAGGTCTAAGGATTAGTGGCAAGTGCCTTTACCTGCTGTGCTGCTTCACCAGCAGAGCAGAGAGTGTCTGAGAGACCCGTACTGTGGTTCTGTCAGAACTCGATCATTGAGAGGAGTTAGTGAGTGACATTTTAGAGATCTTCTCCTCCATCTCCTCCACCTTTCCAAATCAGAAGACTTAAGACAAGAGTTGTCTATTTATAACTTCTATTTTTCAAAAGTTTTCCATTATGAGGCTATCAAACATGAACATATTATCATTCCTTTGATTTTCCATCAGATCAAGCATCCTTGAGGTAACCTTGCCTACCTCATAGTCCCTCCCTTCAGCTTTGAATCACCACTCTGTCTTGTTCAAACCTTGTCCACAAAAAGACTGTTATGTCTTCTTTTTGCACAGATAGATACTATATGAAGCACTGTACGTCATTTAGTATCTGACACCAAAACATAATCTATGGTGCACAAAATAAAACACAAAATGTAGTAAGGAAAAAAAAATCAATGAAACCACTCCATAAGTGACTCTGATGTGAGAGACTAATTGAAGATACCCAAACAGTCATTATACCTATTACACATGATTCAAATACACATAAAGATATGGAATATATAAAAAGTCAAAGTCAAACCCCAAGAGAAAAACATATAAAATAACATTAAAATACTGTTAACAGTATTCACAAAATATAGCACTAACACTATATTGGCTATAACAAAAAAAAAGATTGATGGATTCAAACTAGCTATGTAATAAGATAAAAAAGGATACAACATGAAAAGAAATTCAGTTAGCTATAGGATAAAGTCAAGAACTTATGGGTTTTGATCCTACTGCATGTACTGGCTTTGTGGGAGCCTAGTCTGTTTGGATGCTCACCTTCCTAGACCTGGATGGAGGGGGGAGGACCTTGGACTTCCCACATGCAGGGAACCCTGAGTGCTCTTTGGACTGGAGAGGGAGAGGGAGGAGGATAGGGAAAGGGGGAGGGAAATGGGAGGAAGTGGAAATTTTTAAGTAAAAATAAATAAAAGAAATAATAAAAAATTAAAAAATAAAAAAGAACTTATATGTAAATATGCACACACATTATATGTAGAGTAGGTATGTGTTTGGGTGTTGCATTAGGTCTAGCTGAAAGAATCATTGCTTAAATCATGACAAAAAATTTCTGAACTTCCTAAAATTCATAAAGCAAGTATCCATGAATTTCGATGAACTTAAAATAACCATAAAAATATATTTAGCCATATAATAAGTTGTCTAAAATCTGTGATTTAAAAATTAAATTGCCCAAATTTCAGTGATTAAAACAGCCAGAGGGAAAAAAAATACACACAAAAAAAGCAAAAGTAAAGGTGGCAGAAGATTTGCTATTACAAACATATGACCCTAGACATTACATAATATGCTGAAAGTCACATCAACCTAGAGATCTTCATCCAGCATAATCATAACAAATGAAAACAGCATCTCAAAGCAGACACAAAAATGGGCAGCAAAAGACAGTCAAAATTATTAGCTATTACAGGAGAATAAAACAAACTACACAGTTCAATTCAAAAACAGAAAGCTTCTAAGATTTGATTAAACCATTTAAAAATTGGAAGTGCCATACATTCCCATTAAGAATTCAATCTATTTAAAAATTATTTTGTAACTCACAAAATATTAATTATAGTATTAATAAATGAGCAATTTCATACTACAGTTAACTGCTATCATGATAACAAAAGACCTGCAAGAAATTTCTAGACATAAAAATTTGAAAAAAATTCCACACATAACTGTTACTTAATAACTATATTGACACAAAAATACTTTTTCATAGGTGACAAGAAGTATAAACGCATTACATGATGAGAACCATGAGCAGCTTATGGTAAGTGGGCTTCACATCACAAGTTTGGATGTAGTTAAAAAGTGTAAAGGTCACATTTGGCTAAGACATTTATGTGGAATATAGAGAGTAGCTGAAATAACACAGATTGAAAGTCAATTACTTATCAGGAGGTCGAGACAGAGATGAGTTCACTGTTGATAAGAAGAGAATCTCTTTTAGCATGATAAAATGTTCTAAAACAAGGAAGTGGTAATGAATGGACATCTCACTGAATTTATTAAAAAGTATTCACCTGTATTTTTAAAGAGATGATCTTTGTAGCACATGTATTATACCCAGCACAAAAACTGCTTCTTAGAAAAGGTGAAGTCAATCACTGACAAATATGTAAGTGAATAAACATTCATTAGCATGACATTTTCACCCTAAGAAATGGCAAAGATGTTTCTGTTTTGTTCTCAGTTAACACATCCGTTGTACACATTAATGGGTTTCTGTATGACTATAGTGTGTATATTGCTCATGTCCAGCAGCTTCTACCTTTGTCCTCCTCTCCCCATTGTTTTTCCCCCAGGGTCTAGTGATCATCATTCTATTCTCAAATTTATTACTATTTCTTAGTTTCCATATATTAGGGAGAAAATAAAATTAAATATGGCAAGACTAAAAACATACAAATTTAAATGAAGCAATGAAGAACACTGAGAAGGGTTTCACTAAACAAAGGTAAGTTAGAATCTCATATCAGAAATATAATCAATGAAATAAATCCACATGCCTAGGTCTCATTGTAAAAACTCAAACAACATTAAAGGCCAGGAAAGTATGTTCCTCAAAAAAAAAAAAAAAAAAACCCAAAAAACAGTAGTCCTATAGATATAGTCTCCAATAAGAATTATCCTGAAGGACTGTAGGCACACAATCTAAAAGAACAATAACAAACATCAAAAAGGAGCATGAAAAATTTAAAAAGGACACAGATACCTAAATGAATTTAAAGCAGGCAAGAAACAACGCAATTAAATTCCAGAAAACAAAAACACAGCTGAATAAAATGACAGAGACAATTCAGGATTGCAACAATTAATTAAGTGTAAAGACGAAATATGAAGACAGATTAAGCTGAAATGAAAATGGAGTCACAATTCAGAACTCTTTTAGAGAACTCAGGGAAAAACCAAACCAGTTGAATGGATCAATTAGAAGATAAAGCATTTTTAGAACTTGAAGGCAAGTTAGAGGAATTCACTCTACCAGGAAGAGATCGGCAGATCTTAACAGACCTATAACAAGCAAATGATTGAAACAGGAATTAAAATCCTTCTGACTACAAAAGCTTAGTTCTGGATAGATTTAAAATAGAATTCTACTTGACTTTTGAGAAGTACTATAGCCAACACTTTAAAAACGAAAGCAAAACAAAGCAATAACAAAAAGTAGAAACAGAAGTGACACTTCTAAATTCGTTACACACAGCCAGTGGGTGAGATTGGCCAAGTGGATTCTCCTGATTAATGACAGAACTGAAGCAGGAAACCACAGGGGTCAAGGCAGTCATTCAAGTTGGGCAACAAGGCTCATTTGTATTATCACACCTCCTTTGATAACAGAGTTGTGAGTTTACAGTTCAGCAACAGCCTTCGCAGGCAGCATGTTCAAGGTCGTACAAAGCACAACAATGTTATTTGTCTTCAAAACTTACCTGAAGTATGGAAATATCATTTGCCCTAACTATTCTCTAAAAGTTGAGGAAGGTCAAGGGCATTCCTGTGTTACAAATGTCCTTCTTGAGAAATATTAACATCAAATGTTTCTATACCCATGTCACAAATTTATCTTATCCTCACATAGGCTTAATTGAGACCCCAGCTGCCAGTATAGCACATTACCAAATCATATAAAAACATAACAGCAAAAAAGAGACTATAGTTTAAGACCCTAGAATAAGACATTTAAAAAATGAATACATACATATACCAAAAAAAATCACCCACCAACACCAAATTGGCTTTACCCTGAAGATGTCAGAATATTCCCACAATATGTAAGTTGATAAATGTAGTAAATCATGTAAATTCTTTTAAAGATAAAAATCATATGATCACCTGAACATGTGCAGAAAAGATTTTTGACAGAATCAATAATGGTAAAAGTCCTAGAGACAATAGCAGTAGAAGGGACTTATTTCAATATAATAAAGGTCAAATATGCCAAAGCCAGAACCAACATCCTCCTAAATAGAGAAAATCTCAAAACAATCTTATTAAAATTAGAAATGAGACAGGGCTGGTCACTATCTCCACCTCTTTGCAATATAGATCTTAAAAGCACTAGCTAGAGCAATAGAAATCAAAAAAGGAAATTAAATGGCTAAAAATAGAAAAAAATCAAAGTATCTCTTTTTGCAAGTGATATACATAAAAGATCTCAAAATTCAACAAGAAAACTTCTAGACATGATTAATGAGCTCACTAAAGTAGCAGAATACAAAATCATTTTACAAAAATCAGTAGCCTTCAATAAGAAATATACTGAGAAAGAGATCTTGGAGACACTCTGATTAACAAAGCCTTTAGAAAATAGAAATAAAAACAAAATCTAGGAACACACATAATGAGCAAGGAAGACCTTTCTAATGGAAACTTTAAATCTCTGAAGAAAATAATGTAGGATGAGATAGAAGACACAAAGGCCACCCAGCTTCAAGAGCTGATGTAATTAATTTTGTGAGAATAGCATTTTTTTTCAAAAGCAATTTACAGACAGCATGCATTCCCAATGAATGCACCATGACATTCCTCAGAGAAATGGAGAAAACATCTAAAATTTGTGTGGAAGTACACAAGACCCCATATAATCACAACAAGCTGGGGTAAAGGGGCATGTAGGAAGAATTACTATATCACTTTCTAGCTTATATTGTAGAACTATATTAATAAAACCATGAATCTAGCACAAAACAAGGCATGTAGATAAATCAAACAGAATAACCCAAAATTTAAGTGCACATGTCATGATTTGAATGAGAAATATTCCCCATAGACTCATGTTTGAATACTTTCTATTCAGTAGGTGGCACTGTTTGGTGACCTTACTGATACTCAGGTATTAGAGCCTGCTGGAGAAAATGTATCACCATAGGTGGACTTAAGAGTTATAGCCTTGGTCCACTTCCTCTTCTAGTGTTCTCTCTGCTTCCTATGTGTGATTCATGTGTGATCTCAACACTGCTTCTCCTGCCATGTCTGTCTGTTACCATGCTTTCTCCATCATAATGAACTTTTTATCCTTCTAGGATTATAATCCAAAATAAATCTCTTCTTTTATTTGTTCCTTTGATCAAGGTATTTTATTAAATCAAGAGAAAGTAACTAATATAAGCGTGTAATTACAGCCACTTGATATATGACAAAGATACCAACAAACAAACAACAAAACCACATAAAGGATATACAGTATCTTTGACAAACAGTGTTGTGAAAACTGAATGACACCACATAAAAGAAAGTCAGCTCCTATCTATTACCCTGCACAAAATCAACTCCAAATGGATCAAAAACTCCCATGTGAAACATGAAATGTACAAACCGCCGAAAGAAAGCTATAAATACAGGAAAGACTCCATTCACTCAAGTTTTATGAACAACAAATTAAAAACAGGATGTTAGAAACCTGAAATTATTTTTGATCAGGAAAGGAAACAATCTGTCAAATTAAAAGGAAGTCCCCTAAGTGAGAGTAAAACTTTGTCAGCTATATATCTGATAGAGGATTAATACTAAGAATATTCAAAGAACTGGGTTGGGGAGTCGAGGAAATGAGCAACCCAATTAAATAGGCTATGAATCTGAACAGACAGTCCTCAAAGGACAAGGCATGGCTAATAAACATGTGAAAATATCTTCAATGAATACAAATTTAAACCACTTGGAGATTTCATCTTTCTCCTGGTTGAAATAGTTACGGTCATGAAAGCAAATAATCACAAATTCTAACAAGGGTACAAATAAATGGGACCCCTCATTCTCTTTTGTGAACATTGCAAACTGGTACAGCCAATTTGGGTGGGAAATTATCAAGAACTTAAAAATAGTTCCACCCTATGTAGACCTAGCTACATCATTGCTTGGTCTATATCAAGAATGGATATTTCCTTGCTATTCATAAAAGCTGTGACGTGAAAGCAGTTTCCTTGTTCATCAAAAGTGATAAATAAATAATAAAAATGGAGTACATGTACAAAGTAAAATTTTCCTCAGCCATAAAGAAAAATGGACTGTTCTTCCAAAGGTCCTGAGTTCAATTCCCAGGAACCACGTGGTGGCTTACAACCATCTGTAATGACATCTGGTGCCCTTTTGAGGAAGAGACCTGATCAGTCGTCCTCATCAACTTAGGCCCTAAAACCCAATATAGACAAGTTCAACAGAACTGCCGTATATAGGCTTCCCATGCATGCTTCAACGTTGCCAAGGCATAAATTTCAATTTCAAAAAAAAAAATAATAAAGAAATCCTGACATATCCAGATGTGTAGTTGGCACTAGATAATATAGAGTGAAGTAGCCAAGACTCAAAAAGACATATGTCACATGTTATATCTTAACCTAGCTTTAAATATTTCCACTTGAGCATATATCCTAAATATCTACGGAAGCCAGGAATGAAGAAAGAGACCATGGGCAAAGGTGGATAGATGGAGCTCCAGAGCGGAGAGGATATTAAGTCACAATTGCTATGAAGTGGGAAGAAGAAAAACAGTGAGGTGGAGTTACCTGACGAGTCAAGGAGGAATGGCAATACAAATGGAAAGGGAGAGAAGAAAAAGAAATAACACCAAGAGTCAGAGGAGTAGGATGCTTGCTGGTAGAGTGTGTGTGTGTGTGTGTGTGTGTGTGTGTGTGTGTGTGTGCGTGTGTGTGTGTTCTAGGCATAAGTTAGAAGCGGTATCAATGCAATCTCACTAATATGGTTACTTACACAAGACCCGCATGATGGTCATGCCAGTTATTATGGCAAGATGGATGGGAGGGAGATGTTGTAGGGTATCTTTTTCTTACTCTTTGCTCTTTACTCTTTGGGGGCCCACCATCCAGCTCGCAAGTAAATTCATGGAAACTTATTCTTTCTTATGAGTGCCCGGTCTTGGCTTGTTTCTAGCCAATTTTTCTTAAATTACTCCATCTAACTTTTGCCTCTGGCCTTTTTTCTCTAGTCTATATATCTTTCTTTCCTTCTTATCCCATAACTTGCTGTGTAGCTTGGTAGCCGGCCCCTGGAGTTCTCCTCTCTTTCTCCTCCTCCTCTATTTTCTTGCTCTCTTTTTTCATTACTTCTTTCTATTTATTCTCTCTCCCTAGCAGCCTGCTCATTTCTCTCTCCTGCCAAGCTATCAGCCGTTCAGATCCTTATTATAACCATCAGGTGTTTCAGGCAGGCAAAGTAACACAGCTTCATAGATTTAAACAAAAGAATACAACATATCTTTGCATCATTAAACAAACATTACACCAAATAAATGAATATAACACATCTTAAAATAATATTCCACAACAGAATTACAAGGCCTCATCCCTATATGAAGAGCTATAAGCAGTCTATGACTACTGAATGACAGATAATTAGTTTCCTCTAGAGAAGATCCCTTTGATAGGTCCAAGTGACCAGTTCAAAACTCACAAACATACAAGTATCACTAAAAGAGTTCATGAATTCATAGGGTTTTAGAATACATAGGAGAAAATGAATAGGAAAGAGAGGTGGGAAAATGTGTATATTGTGAATTCATGTGTGAAATCCTTAAAAATGTAAAAAATGAATATGACGATATCAAAGCAGCTCTACAAATATTTGGAGATAGATAAGTAAACTCTTAAAAGATCAATGATCATTAAATGAAACAGTTGGATTTACTGCCTAGTGCTTTCAATCCTTTCAAAAAAAAAAAAAAAAAACAAACCCAGCACCGATGATCCCTGTGTAAAATCTCTTACATATATTGAAAAGCAAATGAATTGTACCAAACTCACTCTACAGTTTTTGGTATCCTGATAATTAAAACAAGATAATGATACGATAATCAAACCACGTCAATTTCCATGATTAATATGGAGGCAAAAATTATCAATAATTTTTTTTTCAAAATGTCTTCAAGAACACATGAAGAAGAATATAGATCTCAACCCCTCTTGACTTCATCCCAGTTATGAAACCTATAAATAAACCAGCACAGCTATAACCACCTAACTTTTGATAATTGTGTCAAAAAGACATTGGGAGAAAAGACAGCCCGTTCAACTGCTTTGAAAGCTCGATAACCACATGTAGAAAAATAAAACCAGATCTATTTCTCTCTCCCTGAACAAAAAAAAATCAATTTAAAATGAATCAAAGACTGTAATATAAGATGTGAACCTTTGAAGATGGTAGAGAAAAACATAGATATAATACTTAAACAAGAATCTTCTAGAGAAAAGATTCCAGTAGCACAGAACTCATCCTAAGAATTAAATTATAATACAATATAAGATTGTAAACTTTTTCACAGTGAAGAAAACTATTTTCATTGTGGAGAGACAGTTTACTGAAGGGTGAAGAAATCTTTTTCAGATAGCTAGAATAGACAAAGAGCTCTAAATATTAAATACAAAACAATACCCAAATCATCCATTCAATACATAGGTCTAACACATATATATTCTCCCCCCCCCACACACACATGCACAAACAAGCATAACAAGTAAGAAGAGATCTTAAATGACAATAGAAGAGGGGACTTGAGTGTTTGCTGAAATACATACGGCACGAATGACAGCAGAAGTGGGGGCCATTTGAAGAGAAGAAGAGAACCAGGAAGAGATCAGTAGGAGACTGAAGATACTTTGGGAATAAGGATAAGCAAGGAGCATAAAAGCAAGTAGTGAATAAAACCATGCAGATGGTTTGAAAATATATAAAATATTTCATGTTAATATTTACTTAAAGAAAGTGGTGATGGTTATAACAATTAAATCAGTTTTCAGAACAAGATATACTGAAGATGATTTCATAATGATTAAAGATCTCACTGAATCTGGGTAGAGTGGCATATGCATAGGATTCTTGTGTTTGGGAGTTGGAAGCAGAGGGACATGAGTAATTCAAGACTGTCCTGCTAAACAGTGATGTCAAGTCTACTCCTCAATCAAATAAGCAAAGAGCAACAAAAATCACAATACTGAGATAAAGTACTAATCATGCATGCATGCTTGGTAATATCTGGCTAATTACAGCAATTTAAAAATTCATGAAGCAAACCAGAAACAATTGGATAGAAAGACATAACCGTTTGTAAATATGTCAGCAGTGCACTTTCGATAGTTAATTAAACAAGTAAACAAAAGTGACAATGAAATGTGTATAGTTCCAGCCACTCAGGAGGCTAAGAAAGAGGCAGATATGGTGTGCATTCAACCTGGGAATGGAGTGACACTATCGCTAATAAAGTTACAGATGCATACACAAATATTAAAGATAAAGAATATAGTCAAAATATTATGGATGTGTGAATGAATCATATGCAAAAACATATGATATTTCAAAGCAAGAAATGAATTTTGACAAATTTCCTGTCATATGAATTATATTCTACGGCCATAAGGAATTAAAAATTAATGGACAAAAGATACCTGGAAAATAACAAATATTTAAACAAAAAAATAACACTTCTCTACTAGCTGTGCGAATGAGGAAGAAGTCAAAGAGAAATCTGAATTATTTTAATTCAGATTTAAAGTTGCACTCACAAAGCAGAGCAATGTATGTGTAGTACTTAGTAGGGTATTTATCACATTAAATAATAATAAATAAGAGGAGTCTCAAATTAATTATCACACCCTGTCCCTTGACAGGAGACTGTTAAATCTAATATAAGTACACAAAAAAACAAATTAATATTAGAAATAGATTAATAAGAGGAACAATGAATAAAAATCAATAAAACCAAATGCTAGACCTTAAAACAAGAATGATAAAATCATTGGATCTTCTGTCTGACAGCACAGGCAACAAAGCAAATAACACCAGGAAAAAGGAGATGATCTCAGTTGCAATTCTACAGACACCAAAAGAAAAGCCATGGGGCACTGCAAACAGCTTTATGTATGTAATCCTGACAGCTCAGATGAGAGGAACAAATTTCTTGAGACAACCATCCAAAGGTAACTTAAGAAAAAATAGATATATTAAACAATCCAATGCCTACTAAAATAAATGTTTACTGTACACTCTTCTGAATAAAGTCAGGAGGCACATGCTTTCAGTCACAGCTACTCAGAAAGGTAAGGCAAAAAGACGATTTCAACGCAGATGTTCACAATAGTTTGGACAGCAAACCAAAACCCTAGTATAATTCATTGGTTCATCACGAAGAAATTATCCCCTAAATAACAGACATCACCAAAAGAAAAACTATTCCAAATTCAGCTAATTTCACCTGCAATCTCTAGTGAAACAAGAATTAAAACCAACTCTGTATAATATCTGAGAAATTGGAAAAAAGGGGGACACTTCCATTTGATTTTGTGGGACCATCATCATACCATCATCAGATACAGAAGGAAGAAAAGAAGAAGACTAATTAGCAAGCCTTATAAATATAGTAGCAATTTAATTAAGAGCAATAAAAATATTTCATAATGCATGAGATGTGTTACTACGTGACTGTTTGAAATTGATTTTACACTACAAGTTTGATTTAATAGTTCAACCATCAAACAATGTAATAAAGCATTCACTAATAGAAAATCACATGATCATATCAGGAGACACATAAGGAAGTATTTCACAGAAAACTAGAAGAATTCGGCAGCACAATGGATAAAGTCACTCATGAAAAGAACTAGAGATGTATTAATTTGGTGGAGTCATCACAAGAGCTTTCCCTTTTGATTTAAGAATAGTATGAAGAAGTCACCTATCTCCGTTAGCAGATATCAATAGACCGGAGACTTTAGCCAGAAAATGTAAAACACGCGCAACATTTGGACTAGACAAGAAGCAAAGCTGCATTTACTCACGGAAGATGTGATGGTCTGCCTAGAAGATGCAGTGAGTGCATCTGCAGAGAACAGCTGAGAGGAACGGATCAATCTAGTGACCTTGTAGGGTAGGATTGTGTTTGTAATCAAAATGGAAATTAAAGTAAAAACTTGAAACGCTGATTCAAAAAGAACACATAGGGGTTTTATAAGATTTACCAATAACTCAAATAAAGGTAATTAAAGCCTAGCACTAAGGTTTTTTTGCCAAGGCTTTTCTGTATCTAATGTGATAGTGGTAGAGTTTCTATCCTTGACTCTGTTAATGTGTTAGATTAGATATGCTGAACTATTCAGGCATCTCTGAAATGAAGTTGACTTAATCATGGTGAGTGATCGTTTTGGTCTGCTTGAATTTGTTTTGTAGACCTTTTTTTTTTTTTTGCATCTGTATTCGTCATGGGGGTTTGGTCTATCATTCTCCTCTCTTGTCATCTTTATAGGGTTTATATATCGGTGAAGTGCTGGCTTCATAAAAAGAATTTGTAAGCATTCTTTCTTTTTAAGTTGTATGGATAGTTTAAGAAGCATCAGTTTTATGTATTCTTACTTTTTAAAGGTTGAAATGGACCTTGTGAATCTGTGTCAGTCCATCTCCATTCACTGGTTCATCAGCACAGGAGGCAGCTCATGGTGCCAGACCAATTGAATGCACAATTGCAGAAAGAAAGAAAAAAACCCACCAAAACAAAAAACAAAGAAGAGACAAGATCAGAGATGGTTGTAAACCTTGAGAATTTTAATGTTTACAAAGGTCCTATATTCTCTTTTATTAATTAGCACATTGCCATTATATAAATGGAAAGGTTGATGCAGTGTGTAAGTCACAAACTTCTTTCCACGTGTTCATCCTTTAGACACAGGACAGCTGGGGTACACAGCACCTCTGGCGTAAGTGGAGTCAGCGTGTCCCATTGTATTTATTAGCCTTTCTATTTCCACCCTTTTCCAGCCAACAGGAAAATCACCCTACAGATACCACGCCTGCAGGCTTCACAGAGGCCACATTTTCTCCCATTGCACTTTAGGCCTCAGTTTCTATGGCAGTCCTTTTAGGGTCTATACATTTACAAGATCTACATCTGAGTTTACTTTCTTCTTTTCTGTTTTTTTTTTTATTTTTGTGCTATTTCTTCTTAACACAGTTTGCTTGAATCTGTTCACTCTCTCACAATTTTATAACCAGTCTTTTAAAAAGTGCTGGGACACCCTACCTGTAAGTAAGCATTCCTCTGGATCTTCATGACTGGTCTCAGTTGATTTATGAGTGTCATTAAGATCACTCTGCAACTGCACAGAAAGACACTGATTTCGTCAGGTCTAAAAGGTAACTCAGTCAATAGGGCCCTTGCTTTAACAGTCATGTATACTTCGCTGCATGAAGGCATTATTGGCCAATTAATCCCCAGTTCTGAACCCAATAACCATGATTCAACCTGTCAAACTTTAGCCAATCTCTCAATGTTATAGTTAGAAAGAAACACCTCCTTTGATCTTCAAGCAACTCTAACAAAAATACTAATCCTCAAAATCCGATACTCCTGCAAACTCGCCTGTTTCAAAGGAATGAGAGCATTCTAAGCAGACAAACAGACATTTTTCTATCTCACTTTGACTGTTAGATTTGAAACAAAGCACTCGCAGGAATTGGAACACCCCCAGGAATCTTCCTCTCTTCCTCCCTGTTATTTGATGATTACATTAAATTTCTTTCATTTATCTGCAAATAATGAAAGTTTAACTTCTTCCTTTCCTATTTGAATCCCCTTGATCCCCTTATGTTGTCTTATTGCTATTGCTAGAACTTCAAGTACTATATTGAAAACGTATGGAGAGAGTGGACAGCCTTGTCGTGTTCCTGATTTTAGTGGGATGGGTTTGAGTTTCTCTCCGTTTAGTTTGATGTTAGCTTTCAGCTTGCTGTAAATGGCTTTTATTATATTTAGGTATGACCCTTGTATCCCTAATCTCTCCAAGACCTTTATCATAAAGGGATGTTGAATTTTGTCAAATTCTTTTTCATTTGATCATTTGATCTAATGAAATGATCAAAAGCTTCTACTGTATCATTTCCATATGACTTCGCCATTAGCTTTATTTTTCCCTCCCCATATTCCCTTGATTAACACCATTGTCCTTCCCCCTCCGTTTATTGCTCTATTCCTAGTGTCTTTTCTCCATCTCAATATAACTTTATATTTATTTCCACTTAAAAGCCAATCTAGGCAACTTAGTGAGACTCTGCCTCAAAATCTGTAAAAAGAGGGCAAGGATTCAATGGTAAAAGCACTGCCCTGTCATGCAAGAAGCCTTGGTTTCAATCCTTGGTACTGTATAAGAAAAGTTGTGCAATGTTCTGGGTAAAACACCACAGCAGATGTGCCCTTAGTCCTCTTCCTGAGAACTAATAAAATCAGCTTTTCATCTTTCTTCTAAGAATGCAAGAGGAATATATGTACTTGGTGATTTTTTTGATGAAAAGATTAAATGAGAGTAGGATAGTAGAGTAGGATAGTGTTATAAGTTCAACATGTTATTAAAGAAGCTATACAGATAAGAAAAGTAATATAAATAAAAGTTAGAGACCACTGTAATACATTCTTCAGAGGAGGCAAGCTGTATAGGACAAAGAATACACCAACGGGGGGGGAGAGAGAGAGAGAGAGAGAGAGAGAGAGAGAGAGAGCACAAAGCCAGCTGGTGTGTAAGTGGTAAACACCCCCAGCTGGTGTGGGATTGAAGTCAGTGTTCTGAGTGCTGACAGCAGCTCCCTCTTGAGAGTCTTGGGACTTATAAGTCGTTTTGTAAGACAGCTGCTAGCTCAGAGAAGAAAATCACCATAGTGATGAGCAAATCTGCCCCATATACACCCATAAAACTTACCAATATACAACAGAAATGGTATTTCTATAGAAATGGTATTTCTAATTTCCACCAATGTTTAAGAACTTTCCTCTTTTTTTCTAATATATTGTGCAATCTTACTGATTTTCAAAAATAAAAATAAATACTCTGATTACGTGTTTCTAATATTCCAGAGTTGAATTATAATGCTCTGTGGTTAAGCTTGCACATACTGTATGTGTGTATTCATCTGTGGTGGTTGACTTTTCATAACCTAAATCTGCTCAAAAAGAGAGTCTCAATGAGGGATTTTTTTAAATTGGGGTGGCCTGTGGGGATGGTTTTAGTCAACACAATTGCTGTGGAAAGGCCCAAACCACTAATTGTGGCTTCATTCTCTGGCCTTGAGGACTCGAACTGCATTACAACAAAGAAATGGAACCTCACAGAAAAAAATCAACAAGAAAACTGCAGGAATTATATATATATACATATATGTATATATATGTATATATATGTGTGTATGTATATATACATATGCATACATGTGTATTATGTATAGATAATATATGTGTATATGTATACATCCACATTCATGTACACATATGTATATGCACTATGCCATATGTAGCCATCAAAGAAAATATTATTTTCATATTGCATTGAATATAAAAATATTAAGTACAGTGCAACAAATATACTGAATTAGAATATAATTAAATACTAACAAAATAGCACAGGATATCGATTCTTCCAGCAAACTGAAATCAGGTCAACATTTGCTATGATTTAGAATCACTTATGAAGATAAGTGAGATAGTTTAGAAAGAACATCTCTGATGTCTCATAAAAAGCGGTACGATAAACATAGAAAAGTTCAGGATGATTTTGATGAACCCTCCAAGACACTTAATGTATATTGTGTGGATTCGTGGGTTTTACAGAGGAATCCTCAACCTCAGGCCAGTTAAGTTCACAAACAGACTCAGTTCTCTAGAGCTCCTTCACTTGTGTAAGTTCAGTATGCCTAGGAAAGAGCACGGACATCTCCAGGGAGATTACCCCACATCCACGAGGTCTGTGATGAGGACATCAGAGATGCCAATTCTGATACCTAACATGGCTCTTGCTGAGGTTTCTGATATTCTAATTATTTGTCTTCCTGTGTACAAAGAAAACAGTCCAAAAGTCAAAGAAAAGAAAGAGGCTGCTAGGCTAGGCTGAGTCTGTACTCATAAATAAAGAAATTCCGTCCAGTTTGCAGGTCTAATTTGCGAGGTCTGTGTCTTAGTTAGGGTTTCTCTATTAAGGCAATGAAAACGCCATGATGGAGAAACAAGTTGGTGAGGTAAGTGTTTATTTGGCTTCCAGTTCCATATCATTACTACCCATTGAGGGACGTCAGGACAGGAACTCAAACAGGGCAGGAATCTGGAGGCAGGAGCTGATGCACAGGCCATGAGGAGTAAGTGCTGTTTATTGGCTTGCTACTCATGGCTTGTTCAGCCCTACTTTCTTACAGAACCCAGGATCCATCCCAGGGGTGGCAGAACACAGAATAGGTTGGGCCCTCCCTCAATCAATCACTAAGAAAAATGCCCCCCTACAGCAGTGATTCTCCACTGTGGTTGCAATCCATCTGAGGGTTGAAAGCCTCTTTCACAGAAATCACCCAAGACCATCAAAAACTTAGATATTTATATTATGGTTTTTTAAAGATTTTATTTTTTTATTAGGTATACAGTGTCCTGCCAGAAGAGGACACCAGATCCCATTATAGATGGTTGTGAACCACTATGTGGTTGCTGGGAATTGAACTCAGAACCTCTGGAAGAGCAGCCAGTGCTCCTAACCTCTGAGCCATCTCTCCAACCCCTATATTATGATTTGTCACAGTAGCAAAATTACAGTAGTTGCAGCATTTGGGAGGTTGAGTACCACTACACTACAGGCTTGCCCACATCCCCATCTTACTGAGGCATTTTCTTAATTGAGCATCCCTCATCTCAGATGACTTTAGCTTTGTCAAGTTGACATAAAACTAACCAGTACACTCTTTTTTTCAGGCAAGTTTATCTCTGCGGTGTCAAGTCAGTATCATGGAGGAGTTGGAAGCTCAGGTAGCAGTCCCTAAAATTTGCCACTGTGTATGCTGTCCTTGCTGAGGAAGACCGTAGTTTTTAAGCAGCCTGGAAGAACTTAAGCAGTATGGAGTTGGCACTGCAATCTGCTTCTTCCTGCACAATTGACTTCCCCATGTTAAAGTGCATTAGTTAATTAATACAGTAAATTAGGGAAGTGATGCATATTTTTTGGAGGGAGGGAATGTATTACATCAGAAACCATAATGTAATTTCATAAGTTGTAAATGCCTATTTTGGTATCTGGTCTCTTATTAAATTAAGAGACAATCAAGGACTTGGCAGAGGTTATCACCATATTGATAAAAGAATTCCATGGGTAAAAGGACAAAATAATTTACACATTATGACTATAAGCATGTATCATTGATCTCTGATTTGCATAGTTGTTTTATCCTCAGTTTTCTGTCTTCTTTCTCACCATCTTAACAAGGCCTTCCCTATTCATTTTTTTTTCTGAAAAAAGGCAGACTTCATATTGATTTTTCAAAACCATTTATCATTCGTAGGTGTCCACCCACCACAGACAATCAGGAGTGCATCCTGCATCAGTTCCTCTGAGAATGTGGTCCCTTTCTGTTGTCATGTGTTCTCTTGTCCTCTGTGTTCAGACATATGCAGCTTGTGTACATAATTGCTGGGGAAGTGAGAGCGAATGAACATCAGGGGACAGTTCACTGATTGTCTTAGGAAGGCAGAAATGCTGACTCTGCCTCTTGGAGTAATACTCAGCATTGGAATGTGGATTCAAGCTTAGGCCCACTGAGAAAATGGAAAATAACCCCCAAGACAAGGAACGGTATAGCAAAGAGGGGCATGGTTCATCACTGGTTCCATTTCGTGCTAGATGTTCTGCTGACTCGATTGTGTCACCTGCCTCTTCTTTCCAGCCTGCCCTCTCTTCTTCCATGATCTCCTGCCTCATTAGCACTGGTCACGGTGGCTGTCTCACAACTTTGGAGGGAAGCTGTAAGTGGTAGCAACAGAATTCATGCAGCGTCACCAGAAGACTGAGTGCGGTCAGAGCTGGAAACAAATCTGCCATGTTTCAAGCCCAGTGACAGCTACAGCAGACGTTGCTAGATAATGCTCATCCTCTCTTATTCTGTGTGCATAATTCACCAGCTTGCAGTGTTTCCCTATTTATAGCTTTAATGCTCTATAATCCATCATTCTTGACGATATTAGGAAGCACATTTCTAAGTATATGTCCCAAATTGATTGTGCTGTTAAAACAATGTATCTGGCGATTCCTATCTTTTCTCACAAGAGATGGTCATTCACCAGGGGTAGTTTAGCCCTTCAAGTTATCCTTATCCCATATGCTGCTCTGAGTAGGATGGGGCCTCAAGGCCTGACCTCTTTCAGGCTGCACTTCTCACAACACCAGTCTGGCCCACAGTGGCCAGTCTTTCCTGTTCTCACTGCTGTCAATACCTGCTTCACAGATAATAACTTCTGAACTGGGAAAGGTTTTTTTCTGCCTTTGAGGCATTTCATTTCTATCTTTAAGAAGCAACTTCTCAAAAGCATTAAAACAGCTTGGTTGCTGCACCGAGATTGCAGTTAATAGTCACGAGCTCGAACACAGCAACAGTCCCCAGGACTTGAATCCTTCTGACTTCCTTTCCCTACCCTTCTGGACTCCGTGGATGCACGCATCTGTGTGCAGCTATCCACATTTCAAAAGAACCTCCGAGTAAACACTGAGTTGCCCCAGAATAGAGCCAGCATGCTGAGAAAGACAGGCTTCAACAGTACAATAAAACTAATTTGATGCTTTCTCAAAGATGAAAAGAAATGTAAAATCTAAGAGAAGTTCCTCCAGGTACAGGATTAATTCCAATCTGCACTTTTTATTATGAAAGATTCAAAATCCTTAGCTTTAGAGTTTGATACATAGATAAATGTGGTAAGAGTACAACAAAATATGATTTTCTCGTGAACACTAATTTGGCTTTGAATATAGTTCCTTTCCTGTTATGAGTCACTTTTTTTTTCTTTTTGCAGAATTTGATGTCTGAAATTCTGAGGTCAGAAAAAGCATGTGACAAATAGAATGTGTTCTTGAGAATTGAATTAGGTTAAGTTTAGCTGCAATATAATCAATATTAAGGACACCCAATAGGTGCCTATGATATGAAAAACAAAACGTAAACCTTGGTTGTAAGTGTGGTGTTTGAATGAGAAAAGTTTCCCATAATCTTCAAATACCTGGCTCTTAGTTGGTGCTGCTGTTCGGAGAGGCTTTGGAGGTATAGCCTCTCTGAATGAAGTGTGTTGTAGGTGGGCGGGGACGGGGTTGAGTTCATAAAGCCTTGTCCTATCTCCACTTTCCACTTTGCTTTGTGCTTAGTATTGAAGTTGTGAGCTCTCTGCTTCCTGCTCTTTGCCCCAATTCTTCTTCTTGCTATCATGCCTCCCACCATGATGGACTCTTACCCTCTGGAACCATCACCAAACTAAACCCTTACTTCTAGAAATGCCTCGATCATGGCATTTTATTCCAACCACAGAAAGCAAGCTAACACAATAATGAGCAGACTACTTATGCAAACAATACATTTGAGGATCAGACTTTGGTTTTAGAGAACTAAGCCTGAGTAAGCTGCCAGCCAATCGGATTCTCAAAGACAACACCTGAACATTTGGTCTTCTAGTCTATTTTCTTTTCTAACTCTTAGGATAAGACGTCAGCTTAACTTCGATATAACTTGTAATCTGACCTTATACTTTACTTCCAGATCCCTGAAATCCTGGTACCTTCAGGTTATACACTTACAACTGTTTTTCTGATTTCTTGCTGCAAATGGTAAAGGCAATCTGTAGTACCGGGCATGAACCAAAAACTCTATGAAGTAAACTGGAGTGGCCGTGTGTGAGCATAACATACCTTACCACCTCATGTTTGTTTTTCCTTCATTTCTCTAGCCTGGGACCAACCACCATGTACCTTCTTCCTGCTTCATTCCAGTCAGCTTCTTGCTTCCTTACAGTCAGCTAACACCTCACTGGCATTGTGGAGCCCAAGCCCACCTCTCCTAAGAGACCCTGAAGGATAGGATGCCATTAATCTGTCAAGGCCACAGAGCATACCTCTTGTCTTTCTGTTTGCAAGTTCCAACCCTTCTCAGCTTAAGTTACATCTACAGTTTAGTCTTTGATTTCTCTCCAAAGTTCCAGTATTAGAAGCATAATCATCACCCTATTCTGCTGGAGAAAGGTGGTGGAATTTTTCAGGAAGTAGGTGTGAGTGGGAAAATATTAAATCAGTCGATGAATACCCTTGCTGGATGGTCTGCTGTCCTTCTCTTCACTTTCTGGCCACCCTAAGGTCAATAGACTTCCTCTGCCACATACTGTCACCATAATGTAGTTGCCACAGACCCAAAGAAGAGGAACAATAGCCATGGACAGGAACTTATGAAAACTATGAGTGAAAGAAACCTTCCTTCTTCCAAGTTTATTCTGGCATAGTAATGAAAAGCTGTCCACATCCTGTACAAGGGAAGTAGTTCTAGGCTACAATATAGCATAAGATCAGAGTGAGTGAGGTTGATCAATGAAGGCAGCATGGTCTCTAAAGAGAATGCTGTCCAGACGGGATATACATCTATCTGTTTAGATTTCATAGATATCAAAAAATTAGAGAAAAATGGGAAATGTGACTGCAAAGTGACACAAAGATCTAACAACAGCAAAACCCACAAGCAAGCACCAAACAAGAACAATACTACATTTGTTTTCTGTGACAATTTTAAAGATGACTTGCCTCTCCCATGAAGAAAGATGCTGTTGGTATGAAATGCTAAATATGTGTTTGCAATATGAAAAATGAAACAATGCCAGATGCCATTGTGTGTCTAATAATTTTTAAAAGAAAATATTGCATACTATTACCTGTCCATTAAAAATAAGAAAGTCATTAGGCACCGTGAGTCACACACATAATTCCAGCACTTGGAGGCAAGGGTGGGAAGATTGCCACCAGTCAAGATCAGTCTAGACTACATAGGGAGTTTCAAAAACCCAAGCTGCATATTTAAAAATGTGTCTCAAAAAACAATTGCTTTTAAAGTTGAGGGAGAAATCCAGTAGTAAACAGAACTTCAAATTTAGAAGGCTTTAACTCCAATGCCAAATTTCTTTTTTTAAAAAGCATAATAATATCAACGTGGTGTCTTACTGCTTGCCTATGTTAGATTGTCAACGTCTTTAGGAGCATTTGCTACCTGGCATGCTTTTTACTGAGGCCCTCTTGGATGGATGCTGTATTTGGCTGAGATCCAGCAAATCACTCAGGAAAGCGGGGCATGATTTCTTGTTGGAAATCATCTTGTATTTCAGGTTCCAGGTCACTTGACCTCCTGAGTGGTTAGTTCCCAAACTTTAGATCTCTGAAGTTAGGTAACTTTACCTCATTCACTAGTAAACAACTTTTTTAAACATTCAGTTAAGCCATGGGATGGGATTTCTTTTCTCAAGACAATGTTAAAAGGCTGCCATGATGAGAAGCCAATTCATGCTTCCCGCTGAGTTATTGAAGAAAGCAGGATGACTTCTGCGCTGGAGACTTGGAATCTTGCATTCTTATGTTTCTTTTGTGTCTATGTCACTGTTCCATCCAGAACAGGAATCTCATACAGTAATCAATTCTAAACAATTACTCATAGTTTCCCTAGGGTGTACCACATCTTTTAGAATTTATCAGTTCTGATATGGTTAATTCTCCAAATAAACAAACCCACCCCAGTCACTTCATGTTCTACAAGCTAAAATTTGTTCTCCAAGCAAGGGGAAGATTTCAAGATGACTACATACTCATTGGCTGCCTGGGTCCAAATTAACATACTGCATGTTCTGTGTGCAGACCTGTGATGGCTATTTTTGGTGATCAATCTGATTACACCTATAATTAACTGTAATGAAAAATGGCTGCAGAAACCTGTGAGGGACTTTTGCAGAGCTAAATCATTTGAAGTGGTAGGACCCATTTCTAATACATATCTTTGAAGTGAGAAGACACACCTTTAATCCAGATCTTTGGGGGTGGAAAGATCCACCTTTAATCTAGGCCACACCTTCTGGTGGCAACCCGTATAAAGGAAATGGAAAAAGGAAGATTGTTCTGTTTTTGCTTGCTTGTTCTTTGTCTCAAACTTGCCAGCAAGTCCATTCCTGGCATCAGAACCTACATCTTTGGGATTCTGGTGTCTATTGAAGACCAGCTGAGATATACAGTCTCATGGGCTGAACAACTACTGGTGTGGTTTTAGAGTCATAAACGTATAAGAATGGATTTTTGAAGTATCTGGAATAGGCTTCCCAATTTGCTAATGCCTACAGTTCTTGAAGTCTCTTCAGTTACTGAAGCCTCACCTGGAAGTTTAGAGAGTCCTGAAAGCCCATGGTGTGAACTATTTTAGAAACTTAAGGAGATCCATGTATTTGACTCTCCTGATTCACCAGTTCTGAGAGGCAACAGATTTGGTGGCTCTAAATATAAAACTTCTGACATTTTGTGCACAAATAAAGAAAATGATGAAGCCGGTTGGTTGTTCTTAGCATCTCCGGATAATATAACCAAAGAAAAGAACGAGCTCTGTGATAAAATTAGCCAACTTCTAACTTCTTGGAATAAAGCAAAAGACAACAATAAACTCAGTGATATAATTGGCTGGCTCCAGATGCTCATAAGCTGTCTAAAGGATTCTACAGTGTGCTCTGAAATAGAATCATTTCTCCAGCTGCCACAGAGTCCTGTTGTGGAATATCAAACCAAAGCCCTCAGTTTAAGATTGATTCACAGTGAATATTCAAGTCCCAGTCTAGGAGTATGTCAGTGGTTAAAGTAAGGGCAGTAAGAGTTGAAGAATGGGATCTTATAACTTGGGACAGGTATCAGTGGGAAGACCCCATTGAAGCTGAGAACCTTGAGTAATGCCACTTTCTGAAGGAAACGCCAGGCAAGACATTACTGATTATGTCCCCCAAGGCCACCAATGTTTCCTCAAAACCTATAACCATACTTAAGGCTTCTAGAGGGGAGATAAAAAGAATAGTCCATGGGAAGGTGCATTACACTACTAAAGACCTTAATGAGTTTGGCAATGCATTCACATAAAAATTTGGTGAATATGTGTAAGAATGTATTTTCAGGATATGGGATAATGGTAGGGAGAACATGAAACAGGGTCAGTCTGAGTTTATTGATCTGGTTCTACTGTGTGGAGATTATAGGTTAACTATGGAAGCTCACAAAGTTTTAAAATAGATGCCAAGAGTTTGTTTTAATGGTTTACTTGGAAAATCTTTTAAACAATGCCCTACTGGAAAGGAATTAAGGATGCCCCGTATCCCTTGTCTTAAGTGTGGTTAAAGGGGTTTTAAGGCAGTACTAGCGTGGGTACACCATGTAAAACCCAATCTTCCACAATGGAAAGACCCAGAAGTCATGCCCTTCATTAATCCTTCAAGACATAAAATAGTAAGAGGGGCACCAACACATTTGAAGAGCTTTTTTCTTGTTCTTTTCCTATGGCAGATCTTAGGGGTGGATTACATGCAAAGGGTTTAATTGGGCCTGGAATAGCAGGTACCAGGAGGTATCACTCAATAGCCAAAGGCAAGATGATCAGTTATCTTAAATGGGCAGGATAGACAAAGCAATGACTATAATGGCCTGACCAGCAATGCTCAGCACAGGCAAGGTGATTTTATGGTGTCATGACAAAGGGAATTTCAGTCTCTGAACCACTTTCCAGACATGAGCCAGTTTGCAGATCCAGAACCCCTTGAATGAAGAGATGGTCAACCTCACCCAAGGAAGAACCTGGGTAAAATTCCTAAGAGTTTTACTTTCAGCCTCTCTCCTATGCTTCCACAAAAGTGCCAACAACATTTTGCAAGAGTAACTGAATTGTACACTGGGAGAAAAGAAACAATAGGACTTTCTAGGGTCTCTTGGATACTAGTTCTGGATTGATATTGATTCCAGAAGACCCCAAGAAACATTGTGGCTCTCCACTTAAAGAAGGGGTTTATGAAGTTCAGGTGATGAATAGAATTTTGGCTGAAGTGCAACTCACAGTAAATCCAAAAGGTCCCCAAACTCATCATGTGGTTATTGCCTCAGTCCTAGATTGTATAATTGGGATAGATATACTTAGCAATGACAGGATTCTCACATTGGTCCCCACATTGGTTAGGACTATTAATGTTAGAAAGGATAAAAGAAAGGTTTTATAAATAGCTGTGGGGGAAAATAGTGAATAAAAAACAATATTGCATCTCTGGAGGAATACAGAATGGGTGGTAGAGGAAAGTAAATACCAGGTAAGACAACATGACCATAAAATGAGTATTATAATTGACATTAGTTTTTCTATCATACTTGGTAAGAATGTGTTTGTACTTTCTTTCCTTGATTTCTGATTTATTTGTCAGGTTATATAACATAAATTAAAAGAATATCAGTGGTTATCATATTTAAGTTTCAGGTGCTAAATGAATGCCCCTCAAGAGATATTACCATCTAAATTCATATTGTGTTTGTAGTTGTATGAGGTATAGTTAGATTGTAATTATGACCTGGTTAAATTATATAATGTGTTTGCAACTGTACATAGGATAGTTATATCATGTTAGGCGTACTCTGACCTGATTATTGATATCACTTGCAAATTACGCATGACATAAGGAGATATGATTGTGTGTCAACCTGCCAGGTAGCTATTCTTGGTTATCAACTTGACTCCATCTCGAATTAACTAACACCGAAATGGCTGAAAACACCTGTGAGGAGTTTTTTTCTTATTTGAATCATTTAAAGAGGGAAGACCCACTTCTAATCTAGGTCTCTTGGATAAAAAGATATAACGTTTATCCAGATCTTTTGAGGTGGGAAGATCTACTTTTAATCTGAACCACCATCTGCTGTCATCCTATATAAAGATTATAAAAGAAGAAAGCTTCCCCCACCCCTCTCTCTGTGCCTGCTTTCTCTCGCTAGCAGTCTATTGCTTTGCTGGCATCAGATCCTACTTCTATGTGTGCTGACGAAAAGCTGTGACACCCATCCTCATGAATTGAACAAGTCCTGGTTTCTTGGAACATCCACTAATAGACAGCTATTGTTTATATTCATTCTATATTTTCTGTGTGCCTAGAAAACCCTGACTAATGCAAGACCCTAACTGTTTATCTTCTTATGAATAGTGCTGCATTCTCACTATTTACTGTCATGAGTTTCCCTGATCAAACTCAGAGCAAGCATGAGAGCTTCATTAGACACCTGACGCCTACTAATGATTTTGAAGATAGTCATGGGTGAGAAAACACCTCCAAGTCCAAGTCCCAAGCAGATACTCAACAATTTTTTTTTTTAATTTTCAGTATGAAAGAATTTGGTCACCAAAGTAATACAGTACCTTTAACACTGTTTAAAGTTCTTGGTTATTTGGAGAGATTTAAAATTAATCTTGTCCAGGAACAGACAAATTTGCTGCTCAACGTTCTATATTACATAACTGGCTTGTATCACTTTCCTTGACTACTTGAATTTGCTTTTGGAAAATAATTGTTAACTGCTTGATCTTTCTTTCCTAGTCAGACAGGATGCCTAGACAGGCAACTTTCCAATATGGTGAAGAACAATTTGGTCTATGAATGTTAACAGAAGGAAAAAGTAGTCATTGATCTTATCCAGCTTTGAATATTGCAAACTTCAATAATTGAGGGTGTGGCAAGACGTCCACTGGTACAACAGTGTCACAAATATCACAAGAATAACTATAAACTTTCTTATTGTATTTAAAAATCTACACCACAAATGCAAACAGATAGATAGTACCTTCGTTGGGCTCAAGAACCTCTGGCTACACATGTAAGAACCTACTGGGAATTACTTGCATTATTCTGTTAAATAGCTTCAGTATTAAGCCAACTCCTAATTATATAGCATTATACTCATGTATTAGTGCATCTCCTAAACTTCATTGAAGAATCTTCTTTTTGAAGTAAACAGTGATTAATTCAGATGTCCCTGACTGATCAAGTTGCAAGAGAGAGGGGGGGAATTATTTGACTTACATATCCCACTGAGGGAAGTGAGGAAAGGAAATCAAAGCAGGAAACTGAGGCACGAACTGAATCCGAGGCCATCACAGATCATTGCTTACTGGCTAGCTTGTTAATGGCCTGCTTATCCTGTTTCCTTTTACCATCCTGGCTCATCAGCCCAAGGGTGCCACCACCTGCAGTGAGCATGGCACTCCCACCCAATCAATAATCAAGACAATGCTGTATAGACTACCTTATAGGCCAGTGATATGATGGCATTTTCTCAATTAAGATACCCACTTCCCCAAATACCTAGGTTCACATCAAATGAAAAAAAAAACAAACAAACAAAAAAAAAAAAACAAAAAACAACCAGCAACAATTGACCATCTGTTGAGTTGACACACAAACACATGATTAAACCATAATCTCTCCTCTTTCTTTGATTCTTAAGGTATTATATTCATTAATATCACAACATAAAACACAAAAAAATATTAAAATCCCACAGTCTATCAAAACCCAAACATATCAGTAAAATATACAGTTTCCTTGCTATGGGTTTTTATAAAAATCAAAACTGAATCAAATAATTCCTACTCCAAAAGTGAAGAAATCAGGGAACAGTTGCATTCAAATCAAAGTGAAACCAAGCTATACCTGTGTAAAATGTTGGTATCTTATGTATTAGACTCACAAATTTCTGGGCTCCAATGGGCTTAGGCAATACCACTGCTCTGTCTCTTTCATCCACAGCATATAGAGCCTGTCTCGAGGCGCAGGTAAGCCCCACTCCACACCAGATCTTTGGTGATCTTCCCAACCTGTTTGTATCGTCAATATACTGAGTTCTCTACTGCAACTATCCTTCCTGTTCACCAATAGTAGTTCCTCATGGTCTCTCTTCAGGGATCCTGACCCTACCACATGGTGTCAATTCTTCATGGCCCCTTCAAATCTTGGCCTTCTACCAAAACTGAGACCATACCTTCACCAATGACCTCTGCCATTGGCAAGCCTCAGCAGCTCTACGTGATCCTTCTAGGCCTTAAAAACTGAGTACCACATGGGAAAGCCTTATATATTATCAAGTTCAAAGCCAGCATGAGGTACAGTCTTGCTGTCCTCTAAGAACACAGCTTTTATGTTCTGACCCCAATAAA
Source organism: Microtus ochrogaster (assembly GCF_000317375.1). Taxonomy (NCBI): domain Eukaryota; kingdom Metazoa; phylum Chordata; class Mammalia; order Rodentia; family Cricetidae; genus Microtus; species Microtus ochrogaster. The sequence goes on along the minus strand of NC_022028.1, from coordinate 29,041,749 downwards.
ACACTTCCCAGAAGATTTTTGCATCAATAATGTTGGTCTCTTATTAATCATAGATGATTTTTAAGCCTTAGCTAACCAGTATTAATTATCCCAAAAAAAGCAAGAGAGAGAGAGAGAGAAGGAAAGAAGGAAGGAAGGAAGGAAGGAAGGAAGGAAGGAAGGAAGGAAGGAAGGAAAAAGAAAAGGGCCTAAAGTGACTAGCATTAAAGGGAATTGGGGACATCATCAACCTGACCAAAATGATGAATTATAGGAGTCTCAAAAGAGAATAAAGGGAGAGAAAGCAAATAAAAGGAGAAATTCTTAAAATATATATATGTATACACACACACACACACACACACACACACACACACACACACATATATATATATATATATATAGCTGTGAGGCTCTTTAAGAAACAAGGTACCATCTAGTTTTGCTCCACCAGTTTTCTCGCATCTTAGAAAACATCTCATGGTATCTCCCACTCTAGATAAATATAATTGTGTACTACTTTTGACATGGAATTGATGCTTTTAATTTTCATTGTTCTCAGATAGATTTTTTTTTCTCCTTAAAATTCATGGTTCTAACATTTCTTTAGTAGAAAGATCAATCAACAGTTCTCTGAAATTTTCTTGTTGCTTAGGCAAATGTGCTTCAGGGAAATTATTTGCTCCCCCAGTTGAATAGATAGATCACAGCCAGCGTACGTACTCTCTCCTCCTTTGGGAATCTGGAAATATGATTAAGTAAGAAAAAGTGTCTCAGCAACTGGTCAGCTCTTCTCTGTAGTAGAAGAGCCCCAGGGGTCTGTTTTCTGCCACAGCTGCCTTTTAGCAAAGGAAAAGACGCTGCACTAAGATTCTCGGACCCAGGGGAAGCCAATTGTGTGAACTCCTGACGTTCTTCTACTTTCCCCTTTGATCTTCTTCTTAGGAGGTGGAGTCACAAAGACAAAAGTACAATGCTTTGTTTACAAGTGCAAGTTTTAAATCGATTTTTTCCATAAATAATTTTTAATCAAAAGTGAACACTTACAGATAATCGTAGGAACCCTTTAGAGATTGTTATTCTTTCAAATAGTTTCTGGTACCCTGTGGTGGGAAATTTATAACCTTCAAAGGAGATGCATTTAAATCCTAATCCCTGGAGATTGCAAATGGGTCTTTGTAGATGGAATCAAGCTGGAAAACGGATCTACTGAAGTAAGGTGGGCCTAATCCAATTGCTGTTGTCCTTGTAAATGGAGGGAAATACGGAAAAGTCCCAGGGCATGACTGTGAAAGGACATAGTGAAACATCTGTCAGCTGTAGAATACAAGGACTTGCCGACAGTCAACAGACAGATTCTTTCCAAGTGCACTAGGGTAAAGGTAGCCACTAACACCTTGCTTTTAGACTTCTAGCAACCAGAACTGTGAATCAATACATTTATCTTATTTCAGTTGGCCTGTTTTTTTTCTCATTATTTTTAAGATTCTTTAGCCAAGGCATTTGCATCTGATTGGCTCCTATATCATTCTTTACAGAGTGCTTCCCATTAAACTGGGCACTTTTCTCGATTTGAGCACTGTTTCTATTGCTTCTATTGCTGTGGAGAGACCATGGCAACTCATATAAAGAAAAACATTTCACTGAGGCTGGCTTACTGTTCAGAGGTTTAGTCTATTATCGTCATGGTGGGACACATACATTGAGCATAGCTTGAGCATAGGAGACCTGAATGCTACAATGTCACACTTCCTTCAACAAGGCCAGTGTGACCTCCAACAAAGTCACACCTCACACCCCTTTTGGGGCCGTTTTCTTTCAAACTTCCACAAGCACTAAATACCATGTCAGGAACATGCCCTTTGCAACAGACTGTGAATCAGAATTTTGACAGCAATTATTTTACTGATAGAATGACTTTTAAACCTCCAGTATGAGAGATAAGTGAAATAATGTAGTATGTAGAAATAGCTCTAGCAAAATAGCTAGTTTTGCCAAATTAGCGGGTGTTTTCAGAACAGACATGCCAGTCAAATTCTGTTCATTTATGGATAATACTAGTGTGTTATAAGCTCAGCTATCTATTAAAAGGAAAGTAACCTGGAGAATGACCTACATTACCCGGGAACAGAGGAGTCAAGAGGAGCTTATTAGGCAAAATCAAAAGTAACAGCACTCTTCCTTTTCTATAATCTTTTGAAAAATCTCCTTTTGATACAGTAGAAACAAAAGACAGCTTGAATGGGAATTGTGTATTTCTCTGGGTTTTGTTTCCATCACCATGACTTTCCAAGAATCCCACAGACGCACATGCATAATTTTGATGGCTTTCCTTGAAGTTTTATGTAATTAGCTATTACATCTATTATAAAAACAAAACATACAAAACAATGAAAATGAAACAATATTGTTTTGTGTTTTGACGTCTTTATTGCAAATTGTTCTATTGAAGTCATGCTGGTCGAGTCATTACAAAGGAGGCATTCCGCACTGCCTTTGACTTCTCATCTTTCATTTGTGAAAAACAATGTCACCTTTCCACATTTTAACATCTCACTTGAGATGATTAAATGCATTACAATGAATCCCACATAGTTAACCGGCAGCATCTCTTTTCCTTCTCAGTGATGCATAAATAATGATGTTGCCTATTTTGCCGGGGATAGGAGAGGTGGTTCAAGAGTTAATAGCACTGACTGCTCTTTTGGGAAATACTTAAGATACATCTCTTTTTCATCTAAAAATCTATCATTCTCATGGACATGACAGCACCATCCATCCTTCCATCTTCTCAAAGTGGACAAGAGAATCGGGTCTGTGGTATGATGGGACTCTATGGTTTGTACTACCACCCAGATTCCCAGGATTCTAGGTCTAATTATTCTGAGTCACGTGCATGCACAGTGCGCAGACACCACATGACTTTGACTCCATTGACTCATTCCAGAAAAGCAAGAACTCTTGTTAGAACTAAACCCTCTTCAAAGTTTTAGCCACTATCACCATTTGAACACCACCTTCACAATTCACAGTAGAATTTAATGTGTATTACAGCTGTTTGGAGAGGTTGGATTCTTACATGGTCAAGTCAGTAAGGTCATTTGCCCATGACTAGATTAAGGCTGCTAACAAATGAGTATTTTATCAAGGGGAAGAGGTTTTTTTTCTTGCTGGTTAATAATGAGGTATGATGTTTTCTCCTACTCATTGACCAGTTGTATTCCTTTTTTCTTAGAATTCTCAGTCTCTGGAACCATGAACCAGGTAACTTTCCATTACTCACATTTTTCCAGCCTGTGATACTACATTACAAAGGCAGAAAGCAGGCCAATATGGCATTCATGCTGGAGTAGTCTGAGAACTTCCCTTCCTCTTAGACACTGCTGATTATAATTCTCTTTTATTTCATTTCATGTCATTTTATGTTATATTCAGAGAAAACATCCCATGTCTAGCATCTCCATGTTTCTTCTTCTGTTCCCACTTGCCATATCTTTTTCTGATGACTTAAGTCCTACTGTTTCTCTCCCTTTACAATCTCTCCTAACACTCCTGTTCATAAATAGAACACTTCCACACAACCTCAAATTCCTCATCACTGAGACTAGCTCTTTCCAAAGATCTATGATAATGACACTTTGCCAGCCTGGGAAATATCAGTGTTTTGAACAAGCCCTCTGTATAACTAGGACTTCAGACTTTTATTTGATGTGGGAGTCCCCTCTGTATGCTGTGAATACCATTGGGTAATAAAGAAACTGGCTTGGCCTATAGCAAGGTAGCAAGAAGGGCGGAGTCAGAGAGAAGCCATGGAGCCCCCACCAGAGACACACGTGCTGAAACATTGCTGGTAGGCCACAACCTCGTGGTGACACACAGATTAATAGAGATGGGTTAAATTAGTGTGTAAGAGCTAGCCAATAAGACGCTAGAGCTAATAAGCCAAGCAGTGATTTAATTAATACAGTTCCTGTGTGATTATTTTGGGGTGAAGCCACCGGGAACTAACTAGTGGCCCCCTGCAACAATTTCTCTTGTAATCACCTACCTTAAATCACAGATGGTACTGTGCCTATACAGAGGCATGTGTAGATTCAATGAAATAAACCATGCAGTTAATACATGGACAGAGCTGAAGGTCAATATAGATTCTTCTGTCTGAAAGCTCATCATATGCATAACCCTGACACTTCAGACTTTTAAGAAATGTGCAGCCCATGGTGAGTCAAAATAAGTAAACAAAGATAGGGTGTGGCTATAGAAGGTGAGACACCACGTGAACAACCTTGGTTAGGCTGTCCATCTTACCCATACAGATTTCTCTAATGTCATACATGCCTCGCCTACCATTCCACATTTTTAAAGTCTTTTAATGGGGGTCTTTGGATCAAGAATCATTGGTGGTAGATTTTTAATAATTGTGTTATGTTGGAATGCTTACAGCAGATTTATATCTTTTTGTACAATAAATATGTCCAAGAAAGCTCTAGATGCAAAGTCAAGCTACATTTTTACTAGTATTTTAGTATCCACTATAAAAATAAACACTATTGAATTGTTCTACAAGGTAAGAAATCATCCACTAACTTAGCTTTCATCAAATGCCAAGTTTTATGTTTGAATTTCCTGAAAATGAAATTTACTATAATGGATATTATTATCTTGCAATTTGTGCAAGGGATTTTATGTAAAAACTGGAATTTGTTTCTGAGAAAAACTGGTCATAAAGAACATAAAAACTCAGCACAAATCCACCTCAGCATCTACTGAAGTAATTTATCTGCCTATGGTACTGATGACTGATCTAATCTATTTTTCTAATTCCTAGTATTATGCTCATATGGAGATCTCACCCCTGCTGTTTGTTGATTCAAACAGACAAAGAAGTCTATGGAAAAAATGCAATATTTAAATTTGACTCATTTTATATTTTAACCATTTCCAAGTATAAAAGGGCAAAATAAGAACAAGCTTGAAATTTTATTAATTCTAGTTTAGAGCTCAAAGATTAACCCAGTTTTCTCTTGATAAATATGTGAAGAAGATGATGAGATGATAGTTGGTTTTTCCATGTCTTTAAATCAACCCATTGTCTTACTGTTTCAAGCAAAATGCTGGAGACTTTGATTTTTCAACCTTCATCCTCAGGGTTTACTTTCTTAGCAAAAACTGAAGTGTAAACTTATTTGTTGAGTGTTCATCCCACACCATTGTCACACCCTTGATAGTTGGTATTTGTGCCCATTTCTATTATTTTCAGGACCTAATGGCTTCAATGTTCTTCTCTAATTACTTTCATTAATCTCTTTTCATCAATCAGAACAAGGTTTTCAAAGCCACCTTGGCCCAGTAAACTTATATCTCCCTTTGCATTTTCTTTCCACTAGTAATTCTCCCCTCCCTTCCCATCATCACTTCTAACTTTCATGTTTAAAATTTTCTGTAGGTAATAAAGGGTGATGAACTGTTTTTTCCAAGTGTCATATAACTTCTGATGCTTGTGTGCAATGTGATTTACTGGATCAAAGTAACTGATGATACTGAAGGGTGTAGACAAAAGCATCTTGACCTAAGTACTGCCATTTTGACTTCAGACTCCATTTTACCTATAGGGCAAAATAAAGTCCAGGTTCCCAAGCACTAGGGGAAAGTTCCTGAGAATATTACAATGGCTGATCAATCTCCTCCCTTGACCATAGAAATAGCATTATTCTGCAATTAGCTATCTAGAAACATTATAGTTGTTTCTAACAGAAAGAAGAAATGAATCTGATTGGTTGCACTGAAAGGCGTGCAATGTATATCAACTGACAATGATTGAACATTCAAAGGAGCCCCTAATCTCCAAATCCTGATGTGTGAAAAAGTAAACAGTTACATTGGCATAAAGTAACTTGGCAAAAGATATTCATGGTTTTTCTGCTTATATAAACCCCACCTCTTCCCCTGCTAAGGGATGTCGAGAGAAACAAGGTTCCCAAGTCCGTGTCCCACTAAAAAAGAGTGAATTTAGCCATGCACCACAATAACACTGCAAAGCAAACATCTATAATTTCAAAATGTGAAGTCTTATATGTTCCAAAATCCAAAACTTTTGAGCCAAATTTACTGTTATAAGTGGGAAATGCTACACCTGACTCTTGTAACATATCAAAATCCAAACGATGTTATGACTTTACCTTGCAAACTATAAATTTATAAAGAAACGGCACAAATCACAGACCGACCATGTTTATGGATTATGACAGTAAATAGTTTAAATGACAATATTAGCAAAAGCGATATACCAATTCAATGTCCCTCTCATAAAGTTTTATGATAATCTCCACAGAATTGAATATATATGAATATATGTATATATAAATTCCCAATAGCTAAAAAAACACATACTGATAAAAAGAACGATCACAGTAGCTAACATTAAATTATTTACAAAGTCAGAGTAACAAAACCAGCATGAAACTGATCTCAAATGGACATATAACCCAAAGGAACAAAGGAAAGGAGGAATGAGGGAAATAAATGCAAGCAGCAGATCCAGGACAAAGGTACCAAGAACATATATTGGAAAAAGAGACAGCATCGTTAACAAATGGGTCTGGGAAATGGAAATTACATTCTTATCTCTCGTTCCATATAAAAATGATTCCAAATAAGTCAGAAATGTAAATGTTTGACTGGAAATTCTAAAGCTATTAGCAGGAAAGAGAGTGGGGCCACTTCCGGAGACAAGCATAAGTGCAGGCTTTCAGATGGGATGCTGATATTGAAAGGCTTGAGAGCAAGATTTCATTTGTCAAATTTAAAAGGTTTTCATAGAACAAAAGAAGCGGTCGACATAGTACATAGACCTCCGTGCAAAAGAAGTTGTCTTAACTAAATACATATCTGTTATCTAGAGTATATAAAGAGCTAAAACATGAAGTGACAGAAGATAAGACAGTCCAGTCAATATATGCAACATGGAAATCAACAATTTTCAAGTGAAGAATCACACATATCCAAAACCATACATGAAAAAGTGTTAAATGTCTTATCCAGCAAGGACATGCAAGTCCTAACTTCACTGAGATTCTAGTCCACTCCAGTCTATCATCAAGAAAACAAAAAAGAGTGCATTCTGGCTTGCATGGGAAAAAGAAGTGAGCCCTTATTCATCTCTGACAGGGATATTAAGTCAGTTACTATAGTTAGAAACTACAGAAAGAAGTATGGGGCATCCTCGAATATTCTAAACAGATCTTCCATCTGATTCAGTTATTGCACTATTGGGTACAAAACTAGAAGAAGAAAAGCCAGCTCACTACAGTGAGACCATGCATCTCTGCATCCATGTTCACTGCAGCTCTGTCCACAGTAGCTAATTTCATCATCTACCTATCTGTCTATCAACAGATGGATGGGTAAAGTAAGAATGGCAACTATTAGAACAGAGATTTACTTGGCCATAAAGAATGAAATCATGTACATTAAGGAATATGGCTGCAACTTCCTCATCATGTTCAATGAAATAAGTCAGTCCCACCAACACAAATGCTACATATTTTCTTCCATATGTGGAATCTAGAAAATAATAAGGAACATGAAAATAAAAGGATGGCAATCAGAGATGTGGAAGTGGAGGAGGAAAGTAGGAGAAAGAACAGGAAAGAGTATGAGGAAAAATACAACTAAGTACATTATAAGAATGTACAGAGATATCATAATTTAATCTTTTTTGCAATTAATACACACTAATTAAAATTAGAGTGGACTAAAACCTTAAATAAAATTAATTTGAGGTATGTAAATGAGACCTTTATGAAATACAAATGAATTTGTCTTTACACTTTTTTCCCATGGCTAAAATATCTCTGTTATGTGAGTGCAAAAAAAAAAAATAATTGTTAGTCAGGCAGTAGTGATGCATACCTGTATCCCAGAACTTGAGAGGCAGGTGGATCTCTGAGTTTGAGGGCAGCCTGGTCTACAGACTAAGTTCCAGAACAATCATGGCTATATAGAGAAACTCTGTCTCAAAAAAACAAAAAAAGAAGAACAAAAGAGAAAAATTTCTGTGCTCAAGCTTTCAAGCTTTCACGGGAATTAATCCAAGGCCTGAACATTTGATTATCCATTTTTGGTTAGTTCTTGGCATCGGCATGAGCAAGATCAGAGTGGAATTAACCTTTAATACTTAGAACCTAATTTTCCAAAGTGAAGTTCTCGTTGGGTACTTGCAACTGCCTGTTACAGGTGGTGCCTACCTGACTTTGCTTGATCCCTCTTCCATGTGCACCCATTTGACACTGAGTTGTTTGTGATTCTCCCCAAGCAAAGACTAGTGTTCCATGCAGAGCCCCTAGACCAATGGGCAAGATTATTTCCAGCCTACTGTTCTGTAGTCATTGAAGGACATAGAAACTGCTGCATCCCTCACCTGGCCATTTTGTGCTCTTCTCCTGTGCCAACTCTGCCTTGCCTTTCTTTTCCATGGACTGGTATTACAGCAAAACCCTCCAAATCCGGAACTCTTATTATAGCGCTCCAGAAACTGTTCTGCACAGCAGCCCAGCGAGTTAAATCTCCTCTCCATCCCTCCTTAAGCACAGTGTGAACTGCTCTTTTTCTCAGCATGCTATCATGGAAAAAAAATAGGTCCTGGTCATCTGGGATTAGCTCCCTTAAAGCCATTTTATCATCCTTTTCATACCTTACCTTTTTTTATATAGGATTCAAACCACAATTACTATAGGAAAACCTCTTTTTATGACTGAAACCATAGCGTTCCTGTGAACATTACAAGACAGGACAGAATTTGCATTGACATTTCCCTTCTAAATGGAGCATCAAAAGCCAGAGGCATTCAGTAGCATAAAGATGAGAAGTGCAAGATAGAGCTAAGAAGGATACTGATGCCTTTTGGTTGGACTGAAGAGGAAAGTAACTAGCACTGAAGATTATTGAGCCTGAGTAGGTGACAGCTGGGGAAAATGTTAAAATATGTTCTCTAAGTATCTTGGGAGGGACAGGACGGCAGATCTAAGATGGTAAATGACCTACCACATGGTCTATTAGAATCTTCAGGTACTAAACTGGGTTAAGTTTAATGAGAGATATTAGATAAAGGAGTTGATGCCTGCATATCTCTAGTTTTAAATATTAAATATATAGGGAAATTTACATATTTACTATAAATACAACTATGAAAGTTCAGAGTCTGTCACAGATGTGTTGACTTAGTTTTGGAAGCTCTGAGAGACAAAGAGCACCAACAGCAGACAGTGAGAGCCAGGCTTAAGACAGAGAGCTTCAGAAAATCTGTACTGTACTTTGAATGTCAGGCGTTTTAAAGAACAGATTTAAAGCGAAGAGAGAAAGGAAAATGGTGCACAGCAGCAGTATTTGCTGATGGAGGAGACATCAGGGAATTCTTCTCTTCTTGGAACTCTACTTGAGCAGCCACAGGGTGCCATTTTAAAGACCACTAGGACTGTACTTTTAGGAATCATTTCTCTAGTTCATCATCAAGACTGCTGTTGAGTTGGCAGCTTGGTGGATAATGTAAACCTCTGTTAGCAACACTCTACAGAGAATCAGAGCAAATGTCACAGACTCACATACTGACGCCGGCTAGAAGGGTACTTCAAGACCATGGAGAAGAAGTTGTGAGTTCTGGCATTGTGGAATAGAAACCTGTTTAGGGCCAGGGTCAGACAGAGGCATACATTGAGGTCCTAGAGTCACATTGGATTCTGGGAAGGATTACCTGGGAGCAAAGGCCATTGTTTGCAACCTGACTTATGAGGATGGGAACACCTTTTGTGATCTAAATCCCAAACAAAACCACCCTGGGTGCTGGTCAACATTTACAACCTAATTTCTGAGGGACCTCCCAGGAATATGACCACCATGTTTGAACTTACTTTTGAAGGGTTCTCCACTGATGGGACCAGCATCTATGAACCAAAATAAGACACATGAAAACCCTAATCATGATCATTCTTCCAAATATGAACCCCACAATAATAGCCTCTAACAAGAGTTGTTTAAATATCATACACTAATAATTATGTGAGATCTATGGATGCCATGAATATGCAAATTCTATAAATTGTCCTCATATATTACAGAAGAATTTTCTGCCAAGGGCACAGAAAACTCTTTTAGTGAACTATTAACAGATAATTTCTAAAATCTAGAGAAAGAGAAAAGGTGTAGCCAACACCACACAGGACAGAAAAGAGCTTTTCTACATCATAGTACCGCCCAAATACTAAATTCACAGAACAAGCAATATATATATATATATAAAGCTACGGGAGAGAAACACAAACTTCTATATGCAGGCATCCCTTCAGAGTAACATCACAGTTCTTAACGGAATTTTAAAAGCCAAGAGGGATTAGCGTGATCTCTAATTAGAACTAGTCATTTTGTAGATCTCTTAGGCTGCAACCAGGCAACGTAGACTCATATTTTAGCAAGTCCGTTACAAAAGAGGAAAAAACTTTCAGGATGAAAATAGCCTAAATAATTTGTGACTTTTAAGCCACCTCTCTAGAGGAGAATGAAGGAAAAGATAAACACACCCATGAGGCTATGGGAAAATATAATACAGACTAGGACATCAATTTAGCAAACGAGGGATCATAAGAAACAAAATAATGTAAAATAGACAAAATGACAAGAATTAGCAAGACATCTAAATAATAGATCGGAATATTAATGGTTTCAATTCTGCAATCATAAACAGAAACTATCAGATTAATATAGATACTAAGATTCAGTGGACTGGAGGATCGCCAGCTGCTCTTCTAGAGGACCCTGCACCCACACAGAAGTTCACTACTGTCTTTGACTCCAGTTTCAGAAGTCTGACGTCCTCACACAAAGTAATGTGAAGGGTAAGACACCAGTGTGCACAAAATAAGAGTAAAATAAAATAGACCTCAAGACCGGTAAGATGGCTTAATCCCGAAAGGCACTTTCTGTTAAGCCCTATGACGTAAGTTTGATTATTAGAACCCACATGGTTTGTTCTCTGACCTCCATGTTTACACTGTGGCATGTTTAAGTGCATACACACAGACACACAGACACACACACACACACACACACACACACATCACAAACCACACACTCCTAATAAATTTAATTTTAAATTTCAGCAAAAAAGGTAAACTATATTTACAACAGGGGAGATTAGTGAGTCAAGTGTTTGCCACGCAGCTATGAGAACTTGGTTCACATTTCCAACACTCACATTAATATCAAGCAAGTATGACAATATGTGCCTATCTATGATCTCTGTTCTGGGAATTCAGAGAAAAGAAGGTCTACGGACATATTCAAGTCAAACCAATAAAATCCAAATTCAGTAAGAATTTCTATGTCAAAAACAAAAAAAGTGGCTCCTCCTAATTGGTGACTAATGTAGATTAATACAACTTAACAATGTAAACAGAGTGAGAGAATTTGGAGAACTCAATTCTGAAAAGGATTCCGTCATCAAATAGCTTCCCCTTGAGGCTAAGGGATCATGGATCTATGCAGAAGAGAAAACAGACAGATTTGAGAGCCACAGATGATAGATGATTCCAAGGGACCAGGTATCTTCTAGACTCAACAGGACTGATCCATATGTTAACTTTCAGAAACTGTGGCAGCATTCACAAGACGTATTGGCATAGATTCCAACCAGACAAAATACCAGTGCTAAGAAAGGGACTTGGGCACAAAGTCCCAGTACTGACCAAGAAACTATTTGCAATTTGATACTCGCTTGTAAAGGGAAATCAATTTTCTCTCAGGGAGTGTCATTGGGAATATCAACCAACCATTCTTAAGCCGAAGCGCCATGCCCAGGAGTACTTGAACTCCACGTGTGTGTGTGTGTGTGTGTGTGTGTGTGTGTGTGTGTGTGTGTGTGTGTGTGTGTGCGTGTGTGTTTTGAGGGCTTTCTGCTTCATTTTGCTTTGATGTTTTGTCTTATTTGTTTTGCTTGTTTGTTTTGAATTTTGAAATACAGAGAGAATATGCCACTACATACTGATTAAGGTAATAATTTATTGAGAGGATATTACAGTTATAAACGTACACAGGGTCACTCAATTTCATAAAGCAAGTTAAACTAGGTAGAAGGTGACAGATTAACTCCAACACAATAATAATGGTTGAATTCATTGCGCTGAGCAATATATCATCTTGATAAACATGAAATAGAGAAACAATTCAGTTAAATATCATACATAGGATGAACTACAGAACATTGCATACTGGAATTGCCAAGGCCACATAACTCTCATAAGCCTATGGAACTTGCTCTGAAATAGGTAATACGACAGGACACCAATCAAGTCTTTTAAATTCAGCAAGATAAAAGTAATTTCTTGTATCCTATCTGATTACAATGGAATAAACTTATAAATAAACAGACATAGAAATTACAGAATGTGCATAGCTCCTAGATTAATAGCACGTTATTAAATCACAAGTGGGTCATAGAAGAAATCAAGGAGATAAAAAAAAAAATCCCTGAACTCAACTCAGTTGAAAGTGAAAATACAACTTACCAAAACCTATGGGACAAAATAAAAGCATAACTAAGAGAAAATTAAAGAGCTGCAAATTTGTACATTAAAACAATAGGACAAATCCAACATAAATAACTAAAGGGTTTGGCAAAAGAAAAACAAGATAAATCCAGTCATCAGTTAAAAAAAAATCAGGATAGAAGTTAATAAAATGGAAATAAAATGATGAAACAAAGAATTTGTTATTTGAATTAACAATATGATTAGCGAACATTATCAAAATTAATGAGAAGAGAATACTAATGTTAACAAAAGTAGATCTGAGACCGGTTACATTATAATACATAACAATGAAAGTCAGAAAATTATTAGGAAATATCATAAATATATATATGTATTTTCAACTAGTTATTCTTAAAAAATTGATTATTTTATATCTACATTTCATATGTTAAAAATAAAGGTGAAAAATTCAAATAGATACCTAGCAAGCAATGAGACTGAAATAGTAGCCAATTATCTCCCAGTTAAAAGTTATCGATCTAGATGGATTTGCTATTGAATTTTACCAGAACTTTAAAGATGAACATCAATACTTCTTAAATTATCCCATGAAAAATAAAAGGAAGAAACGATACCAAACTCTTTTTATTAACTCAGTATTATCTGAATAACAAAATAAGCTAAAGAAGAAAATGTTACATAACGCACTCTCCGTTGCACTCAACAGCAATTATTCCCAACAAAGTATTTGCACATCATCCAAGTTACTGTGAGTCGTCAGCCCTAAATGGGACAGACATCTTTACCGAAAGCCCTGCCAAAGTACCCACAATATTATATAAGGAAAACATGTTGGAGACTGAGAATAGGAGGGAATGCTTGGGAATGAGGTCCTCTGGAAATCAGATGGCTATTGCCCTCATGAAGTCACAGAATCTGTGGATATCTGCTCAAGACCTTCGTCGTAGAGTCGAGCCACCCCCAATTCCCGCAGAGCCAGGGGCAAAGCTATTGAGGTCCTATGCCCAACTGAGGCTATAACAGCAGCTGATAGCTGCTTTGGGAGGGAGGAGAATTTTTTTAGGGGGAACAAGACCCTCGGTAGCTGGACCATGCTCCAGTAGATGACCCGATACCCAAACAAATGGGTGCAGTAAGTGGACTTGTTGAGTTATTGAAAGAATAAAAGGAGGTGGAAGAGACCTAAATCTGAAAGGGGAACAGGTTAGGAAGCACCTGGGGGAAACTTGGAGTCAGGGAATGGGGGGATCTGTATCATGTGCATGAAATTCTCTAAGAACAAAAAAATAAAATTAAAATGAAAGAGCAAAGAAAAAGAAAAACTAGAAATTAGGTATACAAAATATGTAATCCTGCAACCTAGACAGAGTATCTGACCAAGAAGTGAACATTCTTTACTGGATTTGCTCACTGCTAAAATGCTGCCTTGGAGGAACTTTTTACTAAAGGGCAAGAAACACATATTCTTCCTAAAATGGATATGTAGTTTAGGACATTTCAAAATGCTTTAAAACTGGTTTAATTTTTTTTTAGCAAGCAGAATTACTGAAACAAATTTTTAATTAAAATAAATGTGCAGTTAACTTTCTGCTTTCAGTCTGGTCTATAAGGAGCTGGGTAGTCATCACCTCCTCCTGACAAGCTAAAAACCAAAAATTGTCCCGAGACCCTTCAGAGAGCAAAGTCAGTTGTAAAGTTGATACAGTCAGCATGCAGAAAACCAGTGCTTTCCAGGGCAGAAGGTCCAGAGCAGTCACTGCAGGGGACTTGGCACCAGGACTTAGAAAAACTGAAGACCCCTTTGGATGACCTCATAGGAATGCCTCGCATAGCTTTTCTCATTAGACAGGACAAGGGGCTTTAAAGAAATGATTGGAAAGTTGGAAAGACATGATGGACACAACACGTGAGGGAGGCTGACATGTTGTTTCTCAGAGCCAGTCCGTCACTTCTACTCCTGTTTTCTTTGGGTCTAGTCCCAGAAATCCTTCTGCTAGATGAAGTGCTGGAGCAGAGAAAGCAATGCTTCAGCAGCGTCACTGAAAGACTCTCTCTCCTCCAGCCAAATCTCAGACAGAAGTGCCAAGATTTTATACCCAAAGAGGAACTGACAGTGCCAAAGATGTTGGGTTTTCTTGGTAGGAGGGGTGGGGAAGGGAGAGGAGGAAAATTCTCGCAAAAATTCGAACAAAACAAATGAAAGCACTTTCAAAGATGAGTTTTTAATCTAAACACTTTCCATCAGCTGGGAGAACGGGCAGGGAAGATGAGCTACACCAATATTAAGGAAAAAACCCTAATGCAGTACAATTGGCATTGCTCCCGAGATCCAGAATGCCCGGCTTGCTTCTTTGCGGCAGCTGTTCTCAGCCACAAATGCCCAGTGACTAGGACAAGCCAGAGAAGAGCAGCTTCTTGTCAGTATTCACTTGCCTCTTCCGCCTACTTTCAGTTTCTTGGCTAGAGATGTGTTCAGGACCCATTTACAATCAGCCAGGCAGAGAGAGCAAACAGGAAAGCTTTGAAAGCCAAATCACACTTAATAGCATGACATGTGACCGGACTTTTGAAGCCTCCTGTGTTCACTTCAATGTAGTACAAATGCTGAGGGCCAAAGCCAAGAAGAGGCTGTGGAGATTTTAAAGAAAAACAATCAATATAGCATCACTACTCCACAGGAGCAAAGAGGGCGTCAGTGGAATCACCAAGTAACAGTGCTATTAGAACTGGAAATCGCTAAAGCCAATGTTTTGCCAAGTATACTGAGGACACAAGAACAAGACACAAACACAGGAGCCATTCAGATCCAAGTGCCATTAATCGTTTATTACGGCAAAAAAATAAAGTGCAGCTAATGTTTCTCAAAAATTCAGAAAAAAATCTTTTCTTCAATCAAATTCTTTTAGGATAGTTTACCCCCTCTCCTGGTTTATAGATGCCAAGGTCCCTCTATTAAAATATATAGGTAACTCAATGAAGACAGATTTGGGTCAGTACTTGCTCAGACAAATCCTGGATCGCAAAATCCTTTAAAGTAACATGGAGCAAGACTGAGGTACTGGCAAGAATGTTCTCTAGCCTTGACCAAGAAGGTACAGAGCAGTACAACCCACACGGAGAAATAAGTGGATCCGGAAATCCCCTTGGTCAGAGGACACATGGCTCCACACACTTCCTTGGAGGCAAAACACAACCACCTCAAAGCATGCAAATATTACGGGCACAGCCCTGCATGCCAGATGCATGCCTGGTGCCAATCACTGGAATGAGTTTACAGAAGAACAGATTTATTCACAGCTCAGCATGTGGACACTAGAGAGTAAGCCTTAAGTCTTCCGCTATAAGGATAGAATTTACTGGAAATTGTGGGATTAAGAAACAGTACTGAGGCAGTAAGGTAGTCGGTGGTCTCAGCATGGTTGTCAGTCTTCGCGGATTTTATAAAATACATGTCTAGAAAATGATAGTATTAGCACGCTCTGAGGATAGATTTTTCAGCTTTCCAACATCAAAAGTCAGTTAACAGACAAGCTGCGCATGACCAATCATCAGGGTGACGAAAATGGCCCTCAAGTTTCGGAAAAGTAACTCAGGCAACAGTTAACACCAAGACACATGATTCACAGATGTTATGAATAGCAAAGCAAGTGGATGCTAATATAATTAATATACCACACAGCTGTGTGCCCTTCCACTTGATGATTTATAAAGTCAATGAAAAACAAATGATCAGAAATAAGCAAGTCTCAAGAGTTTTTTATTTAGGTTTCCTCTAGTTTCACAGATGACCACTAAAAATAAACATATTCTTAAAAGTCATGCCAAAGCAAGAGTAATTGAGTATGGTAAGCAGGTAGTAATTCTGTCCGTATGCTTCATCCTTCTCCACTCTGGCATCCCCCCATGTTTGATGAACCTAACATCTACATTTGTCTGTATACTCCAAATAGATTGTCATACTGGGGAAAGAAAACAATGACTTGAACAAAATGATATTTTAAGGCTCTGCCTTTCAAATTGGGGGATCATGGCTGCTAACAGGGCCATGATAAATTTGGTAACAGTTAAAGGCTTTTATATCTGGTGACCAAAAAATTAATTAAAATATATGTGCCAAGGAATTGCTTTAAAAATTTCCATATAATAAAATATTTATTAATTTGTTGTCAGAGATTGATTCGTGTATTTGTTTTCTGTTTTATACATAAACACATACACACACATATTTGTGGCCTATGGTGGTTTGAATGACAATGGCCCTAATAGGCTTCTATATCTGAGGATTAGAAGGTATGGTCTTACTGGAGAAAGGGTATCACTAAGACTGTGCTTTGAGGCTTCAAAAGCCAATGGCATACTCAGTTTCTCTCTACCTCCTGCTTGTAGATCATATGATGTAGAGCTTTTGGTCACTGATCTAGAACCATGACTGCTTCCTTTTCGTAGTGCACCATAATCATGAAATCACCCTCTGAAACTATAAGCCAATCCTCAATTAAATGTTTTATTTTATAAGTTGCCTTAGTCATGATGTCACTTCACAGCAAGAGAAGAGAAACGAAGACAGGGCTGTTGAAAGGTTATTGGATGAAGAGGGTCATAAATAGAAAAGTGTCAGTTCTGTTTCAAAGTTCTTTGCATGCTAGAAGACACAGCGGATCCAACCCTGCAGATTTGCAGATAACCACTGACTCACAAGGTTAATTACTTATAAATTGCTTCATTACACCAAGCCCCACTCTAGTGCACAGAATGGCTTTATTTCAAAGCTGTATGCTTTTCATTGCATTAATGTTGTTCAAACAGTGTAATAGCCTAGAGGATTACACTATTAGGACCATTTAATCTGGAATCATATTAAAAAGTCAGGTACAATGAGAACTAAAAGGAAGAAGTGGCTGAAGAGTTAGAAAGAACATAAATGAATCACGGAGCAAATGGTCATTAAGATGACCATTAGTGCCAGTAGAAATGACAGCTCTTAGTGGGGGGAGCAAAGGATGCAGAGATGTCAGTGTCCCCTGCAGAGGCATTGATGACTTTTATGAGGGACCCATTATGATATGTGCTTTTTCATGGCCAGAGTCCCAAATCTCAGTGACCCCTCCATTGACTGTAGATCTCACTATAAGAAGTAGGATGGCAACTCTTTTCTATCCTGTCTTGTTACTATCCTCCACAATCTCTTTGGTGGCCCAGCAGTTAAGAGTGAAAACTGTACCTCAAGAGGACTTAGGTTCAATTCCCAGGACCTACTTAAGGTAGCTCATGACTGCCTACAACTCCAGATCCATGGTTTTGGACACCTCTAGCTTCTATGGACACCTACACTTTCATAAACACGCATAGATATATACATATACACACAATATTTTAAAAATAGATTTTGAATAAAGTGTTATCTTTCTATGGTCACTGCCACACCCTCACTGCTGACAGTCGCCCATTGTAAGCTCACTTTTATCAAGCTGACATAGGGGACTTTTCAGGACTGACAAAAACCCAAAGTTTTGTCTAGAGAATATGTTTGTTCCCATGTTTTTCAATAATCACTGTTCAGAAAGCAGACCAGGCAGGAACGATGACAGTCTTTTGGAGTTGGGTAATGGGGCACACAGTATGCAAAGGTTCTAAAGGTGGTCCCTGGTCTAAGAGCATTAATATCACAGCTATTAGAAGTTCAGATTCTTGTTCACTCATCTCCCCCCATCAGTCCTATAGTTGGACCCAGTAACCTATGCCTTATAGTTCAGAGCTGAGCAGGGTGCTTTTTACCAACTTCAGTACCCTTTACTGCTTCTTTCCTTGGAGTGTGCTTTCCTTGATCTCTCTGAAAACCTCCAAGCCTTGTAAAATGCAACTCAAGTTTCAAGTCTACATTCCTTTCTAACATCCATCTATGCATGATTCTTTCAATGTGACCTTCTAGCAAAGTTCTCATTGAGAGTCTTTTGTTCTTCTTGGAGAACCTTCAGTGCTGCCCAAATCTATTTTTAGAAATTGAATCAAACTAAGAGGTATAAAAACAAGTAAAAAACAAACCAAATGAGTGAACAGGAAATAGAGAAAAAAAGAATAAAGGAGAGAGAGTAACCCAGGCATGTAATAGCTACATTGTTGAATGTTTAGCAAGAACAATTATTACAGTACATCTATAAGTGGAGTAATTTGTCTTGAGAAATAAAAAGTTCAGGTTCATGAAGGTGTTCTGCCAATAGTGGATGATACAAATAAAATGGCACCAATTACCAAAACATGTACACTGGGAGGAATTAGTTGGAGTAATGTGTTGCAAAGCTTTAAAATGTGATTCACCGGGCAATTCTAATATTGTTTAGTGATGTCTGCTCTGATTGTGAGAAACATGGATATAGTGTGGCAATAATAATAATAATAATAATAATAATAATAATAATAATCTATACAATAGATTACTGTGGCCAGTTATAATACAGCCCAGTCAGATGGCACGTGGTAACAAGATGTTAAGTGAGATTTTAAAATTAGAAATTTTAGATTGGGGAGAACTCAGGTTACAAGGTCCTTTCTGTATGAATTCAGAAATCCAGCATCCACAGACAATCTGGGTGTGACAGCATGCCTGAAATACTACCACTGGGAATCACAGACAAGAGTCTTTCTGGGGCATATTGGCCAGCCTGCCTAGCTGTATCTGTTAGAGTAGCCTTGGAAGCCATGAAGATGAAGATAGCTATCAGGGCTCTGCCGAGACCCATTTTAGGAAGCAGTTTCTTCCTGGTCATCAATGTTTAGCCAAAATAACTTCATAAAAAGCCCATGGAGGAGGCACCATGCATAATCTAAGATTACTGTTAATATTTTATGTTGTGATAGTGTGTTAGTGTGCTGTACATTAAAATATACATAAAATGTACAAAGAAGAATGGAATCTACCTCTTGCTCTAGGTGGAGACATGATATCCTGATATTTTTCCATAGATTAGAATGTTACATACTATTGTCTCCTCCTTTAATAGTTAATCCAACTGCATCTTTCAATTACCTGCTCAAGATTCGGGCCCTCAGGTACTTTAGCCTATTTTCCCTAAAGCTGTGCTAAGGCAGTGGGAGAAATGATTATCCCTTTATAAGATAATATCCTTATACTTCCTAGAAACTCTCCTACTACAGAGTATTCAGAAAAGCATAAGCACTCTCAATTTTTAAATTATTTATTTAAAAGTTTATTTTATATTGTGTGCTTATGTGAGAATATGTGCACTGAGTATGATTTGCTGAGGCCAGAGGTGTCCAGTGTGGACATAGGAGATGCATTATGGTGCTGGGGGTTGAAATCTACTCTGCCAAAAGAGTAGCTGTTCCTACAATACCTCCCTGCTTTTCTTCTTTCTATCCTCTCTTTCAGATACTGATCAAAGGTTAGACCCTGTGCTTTGGACTTTCTCACAGTCTCTCTGAAGCTACCCTTGTTCTGCTACAGGGATGCTTAGAAACAAGTTTCCTTTCTTCCTCCTCTCTATCTCTCTCCTTCTGGTAGTTGCCAAGATTTACAACTTTCCTGCCCTGTTCTTTTTCTCTCAAAATCTACTATAGTTGTGTTCAAGTTTTCTTACAAGTCTGTTTTTAATATTGTTTTATTAGCAAGACTAAGAACACATAAAAAAGAAACCCAGTTTCCTCAGTAACATACAGTACACAACTTAGGGCTCTCCAAAAGTTTGAGTAGCAAACTCATGAACTCTAGGTTCAGGGAGAGACCTTACCATAAAAAATAAGATGGGTAATTATGAAGAAAGATACCTTATGCTGACTTCTGATCTATACACCACACACACACACACACACACACACACACACACACACACCATACACACAACAAAACAAAAGACATAGACATTCTATGCATCATCTAACCCCAGAATTTTTACATCAAAGGCACTGTGAAAGTATAAGATATTGCTGCTCCATTTTTAGCATAACTGAAAGTGTCAAGCCCCTTATATGAAGTTCTACGTCAGAGATAGATGGCTTAAGTCATGATAGCTTTGGTACATAGTTTCCTGACTTGGGAGTCAATCAATGTTTAACACTCTGGTATACCTCATGAGGCTACTCAGCAACCAACAAGCACAAAACATTCAGGGAATAAAACTAATTACCAGAAAATTAAAGGCCTTTTCAAAAATAAATCTATCTTAATTAGTTGAAACAAGTCTAAATGAATGTTTTTCTGTGAGATTAAATAATTATTGTTTCTATCATTGCCAGCTTTAATGGTGCCTCTTTTTAATCATTCATAAGCCATCCATGCTTGGGAATAAGGATGGCTACCTTGAGTTAATGATGATGGGCAGGAAATATTTTATTAGAACAAACAAACAGAAACTCTTTCAGTAGCTTTTCTTCTTTTGTCAGAGAGCTTGAGGAAGGGAGGCACGCCTGCTTTAGTTTTAGAAAAAGGTACAAGATGGAAATTTTTGATAATGTAATCTGAGAACACAGGAACACGTAGACTGAATTGGAAGACAATTTCCTAAGTTGAATTTAGGTGCCCTCCTCTGGTGGTTCCCAAGTTTTGACAAACACACAACTGATATTTATAGATCCTGTGACTCTGGTAGTCAGGAGATCCCATGACACAGTACACACAGAGTTCTTCCCTAACAACAGATAACAGCGCTACTTGGGAGATGCATTATCTCCCTAACACAATACAGCTAAAACGCTTTTCACAGGGAATCATCTGCAGTTGCTGCTGGGAAATCGTTAAAGCCATCCTTTGATCATATTCGCTGCTCTTTGTCATTGCCTCAGCTCTCTGAGAAAGAATACTTCTGAACCTTTCCTTCTCCTTATATTTAGAAACCTAGCTTCCCTGTTCCCCATGTAGAAATATATTGGGGCTATTTGATAGTTTCTTTGCAAAGATTTGAACTTAAGTCCCTGTTTCTTTATATACAGAGTGGGGTACCAGCCTGGTATTTACAGAGTAAATATAACAATTCATGAAAATACTTAAAATATCTGTTAGCACTCAATAAAAAGCAACAATTTCCAATTAGATCTTCCATTTCCGAGGTACTGTTTATCTCCCTGCCAGGGAGCCTGCTACAATTTTCAGAAGAGTAAAAGGTGATGCACGGTTTGGGATGTAGCCTGCCCCACTGAAAGGTTTTTATTGCCAACCTCACATTTCAAGCCCGCTAGAGATCGGTGTTGAGAGTCAGATGGTTCCTTCACCCTGTAGCTCAACTTGGAAAACTGGATCTCTAATTAAGGTGCTGAAGTCCCACCTAGCATTGGAACACATCCCTTCATTTCACCTTGAACAAATCCCAAACTGCATCCCCACTTGAACAAATTACCCAGCGTCACAATGACGCTATTTTTCTTCCTCTGATCCAGAGTAGCTGCCTTGATTCCTACATACGACTATTCCTCATGCTTCTCTAGACTATCCAGCCATTCTACAAAAATGTCTGCATTATGTATCTGGTAGAGAGCAAGATGTCAACCAACTGCCCAGAATGCACCTGCTGTTAGTTTTCTACCATTCATGGCTGGGTTATGAAGGAGGAACTAGTCGCAATCTTGATCATTCATTGTCTTTTCACTTAAGTGATTGATTACTTACTCTAACACAGACAAACTGAAAGCAGCCCTTTCTAGCGTTCACCAGCGCTAACCACCTTTCAGCTAAGTATACCCAGATGATGTTAATTAAGCCTGAGTGTGGGACAAGGCTGTGCAGGGGCCGCAGACCAAACAGCATGCTGGAGAAGGATGTTGTCCCAATCAAGCTATCTTCAGTAAAGAAGTGGAGCTGATATAGCCAAACACACTGGGTGTTTGTTGTTGACCCCTTCCTATCTCCCCTATCTCCTGTATGTATGTCCTACATGTTCTACTCCTTTAAGCCCAAATTTTGTAGACTACCTAAAGAGTTCCATCTGCTCCCAGGTTTCCAATGAGGTTGGCAAATGGGAAACAGGGGCTGAAAGAAGGAGAAGCCATGGAAAGAGAGCTGGAGTGTTTATGGCTCTATTACCTTCTTGTAGGCCTCTGTTTTCAATAATGACATAATTAAACCATATCCCAACCCTACCACACAGCCAGTGTCCCCTCATTTCTAGAGACTAAGTCTATTACCTCTGGCTTCTCTACATTTTGCCTTGGTGATGATTGGCACCTCTGTCTTGCTCTCTCGGGTTGGCTTATCACTCTAAAGTCTTCCTTATAATGCTACCAACCGACTAAAAATGAAGTTTTCCCTTCACATCCACAGAGACTACTTCCAGAACTCCCAGATACTAAATCCACAAAAGCTCAGTTTGGTTGTATAAAATGGTAGTGTTTGCATGTAACCTAGGCATCTTCTCCCACATATTTGAAACTTCCCCTAGATAACTCACAACATTGAATTTGACAGCTGTATAAATTGTTGTTAGGCTCTTATTCAGGGAATGGTGGCAAAAGATGTCTGCACAGCTTCACTGTAAATACTTTCCCCCAATACTTTTTTATCTGTGGTTGGTTAGTTTCTCAAATGTGGTCAGTAAAAGACACTACCTGACCTTAGTGACCTCTGTACTGTGTTTGTCTAAACACGTCGTGTATGGTATGCACTACTAGAAGGAAGATGGCTGTGTCTACCAATACATAATATTATGTAACACAGCATAAGCACTATGAGTTCATAGTGGTAGGATGAGTTTTCAGATTGAGAGTGGATCTCTATAGGAACTGGAGCAAAAATAGATAGTCATGGATGACCAAGTAGGGAAGGGACAAGAATGAGGGGATCAAACATGGGAGGGAGGGAATATGGAGAGGCTAACACTAAGGGCCATTTGGAAAACTAATATGGAAGAAGTTTCCTAAAATTTATACATGAATGTGGGTGATCTGAATAAAATCCCCAAGCAACAGGAGAGGGAGAGCCTCATCTAGACATCTCTTGCCCCCAAATAAAGTTTACAGTGCTGGAAATGGGTTATGTCCAATTGAGCTGTTTGCCAAACGGGTCCCATGGAAACTTACCAACATTCCAGTCTATAGCCAAGACTGTTGGTGGCTCCCTAAAAACGGATGGTCAAGCCCTACTGCTGAAAACAACACCTACACAACTAAGTGAACATGGAGAAGTTGAGTTAGAGCCTACCTAGAGCCTTCACCACCATAGTAGTAGTGTTCATGGTACGTGAAGGTACACTGTATGCTATGAGAGGAGAAAGGTAAACACCAACCTAGCTACAAGGTCTTTGATCTACAATGCTGACCTTCCCACAAGACATCTTTTAACAGAATTGACTGCTTGTCTTCACTGAATGTCTGATAAAGTCCTGCCATGGATCCATCTGGCTCTGAAATCTTTTCTAGCTGAAAGTTTTATATTTTTTATGACTATTTCGGTTTCCTCATTTGTTATGGGTCAGTTTGTGTTTTACACGTCTTCTTGCTTTGATTTTGATGGTTTGCCTGAATCTAGGAATTCATCCATTTCTTTTAGTTTTCCAGCTTACTGGAGTACATCATGTTTTATTCTTTTTTAATATCATGAAATAGCTACAAATACAGATATGAGAATTCAAATACTTGCAAACAGAAATTCCTTTCTATAGCCGACTAGACATAAAATTTATTAGATCATCAGGGGACAAACACGGCTGAGAAAGCTAGAGCTCGAATTCTGTTTTGAGAATGAGGTCAGCCAGCACTGAATCGGGTTCTTCACTTCAAATCCTTCCTTAACTCCTGTTAACTCAGACCTCACAGGTACCCCCCTGTGAATCTGCTTCAATAACAGTAACAGGACATACTGCTTTAAGATTCAGAGATGGGGGAAACATTTCTGGCTTGTCTCTCTATCTCTAGAGAATCTTCAGCTTGGTCCCTGAGACAATTTACAGCATAACAAAATTTCAATTCAGGCCAACTGTCTTCAGAAAGTTGGAAGTGCAGAACATAATCATCTCTTACCGTGATCTCAGGTACCAATAACATTTCTCCCCTGGAGCATTTTCAGTTTTAAAGTTACTAAAAGGAAAAGTATTCCTTAAAGACCTTTGCATACCATGTGGCCAGCGTTTTGGTTACTGATTAAGTATCTATATGAACTGGGTTTGTCCTGTTACATGGCGTCTACAAAGAACCATAGAGAACAAAGACGTCAGTGGACATCATGAGAAGAAGCTCCCTCAGTAAATGAGTAGAGCATCCAATTTATACAGTAACAATAAGCTATCTCTTGCCATTTGATTCCAGAGTATTCAAACTGTTTCTGCAAGTAAGCAAGCAGAGGAGAAAGATTGTTTAAGCTGATTTCCAGAGGCAGGCGAGGTTGCATCAAGAAAGCAATGTGGGTGGGCCCAGGAGCAGCTTGTACCTTTTCATGTCAACAATTGGGAATCATGTCAACAATTGGGAATCACAGACCTTGTTGAAAAACGTGTCAAACTATGGGATGACCAAAGGTAGATGAGGCAAGGACCTTTACAAGCTAAAGAGTTAAATCTCATATAGCTTCAAGTAGAGCATGGTGATACACGCCTGCAACATGAATAACAGAGGCTGACACAGAGCTTAGTCAAATTTGATGTCAGTCCATGTTTTGGTCTAGTATCTCCTCACTATGCTCCCTTCTCTGTGTTTTGGAATTATAATGTGTATCCTGTGCCACTATTTGTTGACTAGGGAGTGGAATGTGGTCATTTGAAAGACAATGGTTTCTCAAAGTGAGTGGCACTATTAGAGGTGTGACGTTGTTGGAGTAGGTGTAACCTTGTTGGAGAAAGCGTCACTGTTGGGGTGGGCTTTGAGGCCTCCTTCGCTCAAGATCCACTGAATATCACAATTCACTTCCTGTTGCCTGTGGATCAAGA
This sequence comes from Microtus ochrogaster, assembly GCF_000317375.1. NCBI lineage: Eukaryota > Metazoa > Chordata > Mammalia > Rodentia > Cricetidae > Microtus > Microtus ochrogaster. Next base: position 29,016,368 of record NC_022028.1, on the reverse strand, counting down.
TGTAGAACTCTCAGCTCCTTCTCCAGCACCATGCCTACGTGCCTGCCACCATGTTTCCTGCCATGATGAAAAGAGACTAAACCTCCGAAACTGTAAACCACCCAAATTAAATGTTTTACTTTACAAAAGTAGTTGTGGTCATTGTGTCTCTTCACAGCAATTGAAACCGTAACTGAGAAAGAGTCTTAAAGCCTTTTTTTACTAGGTAACTGCAAAATGCAAGAATCAGCCCTTCCATGCCAATAAATTAATATTGATTTAAAGAGAAGCCAAACATCATTGTGGACCTCCAACTAAAGTAAGGGCTAGGGAAGATTAGGTGAGAAAATAACCACAGGATGAGTTTGGGAACTTACAATGTGGTGGTTATTTCTCAGTTCCTGCATGTATAGTTGAGATAGATGTACTCAGATGTTGGCAGAATCTCCACTTCCTTTTTGACCTGTGCATGCAGACTACAATGATTTAAAAGGTCAAATGAGAGGCATTAAAGCTACCTTAGCCAAGATATTTATTTAAGCCAAATTAATATTGTATTCCTTGAAGGACTAGAGAGATTAGTTCTGAAAATAAGAACCTTAAAGATGCATATATTAAGGTTCCATCAAAATCTCTCTTTAGTTGTCCTAATTAGCATATGCAGAAGAAGTATAGATCATAGGTAATGGCAGTTACTTATCACAAACCTAAGCAAGTAGTGACTCTGTTTGCAGCTGCTGTAAAAGATGTGGTACCCTTACTTGAAAACAAATTAGCACTCTCCTGGTACAATCTCCTGGCACCTTGTTTGCAGTTATTGCTCTCCTAAATTTTCCCCATACCTGTCCATAGGAAAAAACAGTAGCAATTTTCTCTTATCTTGCAAAGCCAGGAGTACACATTTATTGTCCCTTCTCATTGGTAAGTTAATTCTTCATCACTGTGCCATGTCTTAGATCATGGGGATTTTAATCACTGCTATTTTTAACAAGGTATTACATTGGCCTATTATACTGATGATATTATGCAGATTATGTCAAGGGACCAGGTGTTATAAACTATTTTGTACTTGTTAATAAAGCACAAGCACATCAAAGGATGAGAAGTAACTATGACCAAAATTACCAGGCAGCAAAGTTTCGGAGAGTCTAGTTGTAAGTGCTGTGATAGTCCTCCTATGGCTAAGGACAAATGTTTGCTTCTGGTCACTCCTACAACTATAACAGGAGAATTGTGCTTAATGGGCCTCTTTGAATTTTGGAACCTCCACATTCATCATTTGGGTGTCACTCTCTAGCCTCTATACCAAATTATAGGGAGAGTTGTTAGTTTTTAGTGGGGCTTAGAACAGAAAGTTCTTCAGCATGTTCAGGCTTCTGTATGGGACATTTTGTCATATGGGCATGTACTTGATGTGTCTGTCTATCAACAGTTCTTGAGATTTCAGAACAAAGCCACGCCACCATCTGCAGTTAACTATTCCCCATTTGAGAGACAGCTAACAGCCAGTATTTAGCCTTTAGTGGAAACCAAATGCTTGCTGGTGGGCAACAAAGTAATGTGCAAAATGAAATATCCATCTTGAGCTGTCATCTAGCCCATCAAACAATAAAGTTGGATTGCAAAGCACAATTCATCACCAAATAGAAGAGATACATATGTGATGGGTTTAAGTCAGTCCTGTAGCCATGGATAAGAAATACAGACAAGTTGCCTAAATGTTTTTATCTTTGCTCCTATTATAATTTCTGGTCACTCAAGCATGCACTCATGGTCTCATTGGATGTGTCTTATTTTTAATTGTCTAAGAAAGAGAAGACTAGGTTCTGGATTACAAACAGTTCTTTGACCTCTTCAGGTACCACCTAGAAGTGGACAGATAAACAATACAGTCTCCTGAACAACCCAGAGATAGTAGTAGAAACTGAAAATGATTGGACATTTTGCTTGGAAAGAAAAATGGTCATCTGCATGATTATATACTAATCTATGAGCCATATACAATAGTTGGGCTAAATGACTATGTATGGGCTTGGAAGAAAAAGGATTGAAAAGTGGTGAAACAGACATTTGCTTGAAGAGTGTATATATAGCTCTCTCCAATTTACAAAATAGTATGGAGATATTAGTGTCTCATGCAAAATCTCGTCAAAGTTGTCTTCAGCGGAAGATGACTTCTACAATCAAGTATATAGAATGACCTTTTCATTTTGTTAGTAGTCATACTCTTTTCTTGGCCATCTTTGTCATTACTCAACAGACCTATGCACAAAGTGTTTCATGGTGGCAGAGATGGAGGCCAACAACATGGACTTTCATTCACTAGGTTGATGTGGCTATGACTATTTCAGAGGACTGCTGTTCTCCCAACACTGAGTCTCTGCTATGTCACCATTCCCCAAGATGACCATGCAGTGACCTGTAGGCAGGGTTGCAGTGGCATTTCATTGATATCTTAAAAAATAAAGCTTACCTAAAGATCAGAAAAGAAAAGCAACCACACTGGCCAGCCTCACAGACCAGGCAGAAATCACACACACCTTTAATCCCAGTAACCACAATGACACACACTTTTAATCCCAGTAGCCACACTAGCTTGCCAGTTTGTACCAGTTTGTAGAAACCAGGTTGTACTGTTGCACTCCCTTAATCCCAGAACTAGAGAGGATTGTAAAATGGGAGGAGGCAGCTCTCAGTCTCAGTCTCATTCTGAGGTTTCCTGGAGGCTGGATCACCATTTTAAGATTAAGGTCAAGGTAAGAGCCAGTGGCTGGCTGTTTTGTTTCTCTTGTCTTCAGGCTGAACTCCAATATCCATCTCTGAGTTTTTACAGGGTTACTACTTTGTAGCACTTCCACTGTCAAAGGTCATTACTTAGTCATTGCTGGAATAGATAATAATTCTAAATATGCATTTGCCTTTCCAGCATATAATGCATTGTTGTATCATGTCAAAACTACCACATATGATTTGTGTATTGCCTAATCCGCCATTGTGATTTTACTCAAACTATTGTTTTGTTTGTTTGTTTTGTTTTTTCGAGACAGGGTTTTTCGGTAGCTTTGGAGCCTGTCCTGGAATAGCTTTTTTAAACCAGGCTGGCCTTGAACTCACAGAGATCCAACTATCTCTGCCTCCTGAGTGCTGGGGATTAAAGGCATATGCCACCACCATATGGCCTCAAACTATTGCTTTTGCCCATGGAACTTACTTCACAACAAAAGAAGTGTATCAGCTGGCTCATTCATGCTCATGGAATTCAGGGTCTTACCATGTTTCATGCCAGTTTGAAGCTTCTGCCTTGACAGAATTCTGGAATGACATTTAAAAGATATAACCATATCATTAATTCGTTAGTATAGCCTTGAGGCCCTGAGCATGCCCATTCAAATGGCTTCATATGTTCTGAATCAACATCCGATATATTATAGTGTTTCTGTGAAAGGATTCAGGGGTCTAGAAATCAAGGAGTGAAAACTGGAATGGGTTCATTTCATCATTATCCTCACTGGCCCACTAGAAAATGTCTTGTTTCTTGTCTCCATGACCTTATGTCAGCCTAAAAGTTTGTGTTTCAGTAGAGAGTTGGCCATGCTTCTACCAAGAGGCACAACAAATGTTCCCTTGAGCTTGGAGCTAAAGCTTCCCTGTGGCTACTCCAGGCGTCAAATGACAGATTAAGAAAGGAGTCACAATGTTAGCAGTGTTGACATTGACTACCAGAGAGAAATTTGACTGCTTTTCCATAATAGAGGTAAGGAAGAGTATGTCTGAACCATAGAGATCATTTGGGCATCTCTTAGTATTGCCATGCCCTGTGATTAACATCAGTGAGAAACCACAACAATCCAATCCAGGCAGGATAATAGATAACCTAATCATGTTTGGAGTGAATATGTAGTTTACCTCTCTAGATACAGAACCTAGAACTATTGAGGTGTTTGCTGAGGGTGAAGGGAACATAGAAAACGTCATTTTAAAAGATGGCTATAAATACTAGCTACAAAGATAAAGATTAAATTTGCCATGAGTATTTCCCTTCTACTTTTAAGACTATATGTTTCTCTAAAGGAGATCTCCTGGATGGATTGGGGGCAGGTGGGCATGGGAACTTGAGGGATCAAGGGTGGTCTGCCTCACTTCCTCTTCCTCCCAGCATTTTGTTCTGTTTACTCTACCCACCTATGTTCTAACCTATCAGGCCAAGCAGTTTCTTTATTAATTAACCAATGAAAGCAACAGATTGATATATGACACTCCCACATCAAGAATATATAGAGAATATTTTCTATTAATCTCTGAGATTACTCTGGGAAATACTCTACTTGTATAAGTTTGCAAATGAAACAAAATCCAGTTTGAAAATAAGTTTCAGCTGGCTGTGAGGGCACACTCTTCACATCTTAATACTTCGGATATCAGATGTTCACCTTCCAAGATATGGACGGAGGGGGGAGGACCTAAGACTTACCCAGGGCAGGGCACCCTGACTGCTCTTTGGACTGGAGAGGGAGGGGGAGAAAGGTGGGAGGAGGGGGAGAAGGGTGGGAGGAGGGGGAGGGAGGTGGGAGGCTGGGAGGAGGCAGAAACTTGTTTTTTTTTCCTTTTCTCAATAAAAAATGTATATTCTCATAAAAACCAATATATGACAAATACACAGATACCTTAATCTAAGTCCTGGAGGCACATGCCTAAATATTTCTTCTGAATAAAATTTCTTTGGCCCAGTAAAAAAAAATAAACCATACCAAATAATATAGGATTCTCAATAACATAAGGATTATTATTTTTTGCATATTGGTACTTAAATGTCATCATACTTACAATTCCAAAAATTTTTAAATAGAAAACTTCAATTTATACATTCAACATAAATTTTAGAACATGCTTAAAGCAGTGATGAACTTGTAGGACCCAATTTTGATGAGTACAAATATATATAAATAATTGATACAGTATGAAATTCTTATAAGGACAAGTCAAGTCAATGTAATAACAGAGTAAAAATAAATACACATAATACACTGAGATACCTTTGTATAGATATAAGAATAGAATTTTATATATCAAGTCTTTTTAATTAGTAATGCCCAAACCATTATCTATATCGATATTTGTATACTGACTCAGCTCATTCCAAGTGTTTGTAAAATATATTTTGACATTGGCCATAGGCGTAAATATAAAAGTACTCTTGTCTACTTGGGATCAAATTTAATCAGACTTGGTAAAAAAAAAATAAAGTAGCCATCAAAGGCAAACAAAATAAGAAAAAAAATGACTATATAAATATCAATTGTTTTTCAACAAAATGATGCTTTAAAAATGTAAAACCAAGCTAGGAGAAAATACCTAAAACACATGCCTAGCAAAATAATGTGCTTATGAATCAATAAAAGAAAAGCAAGTGATTATTTTTTTAAAATAAGTGAAAGAGTTGAAAGGATGCCCTAAACTGGACATCCAAGGGCTAGTGCCATGAGAAAGTTCATCAAATATCCAGATAGGCTAGTGACAAAGTACAAAGAATACTTCACATACCCCAGAATAGCTACAGTAAAACAACAACAGCAAAGAATCCTTGACAAGAGTCAAGTGATAAGGACATCCTAGAGCTACTGGAATTTTTTTTTATATTACTGGTAGAATTAGAAATGTTGACCCATCACCCATTAGCAATTCTATATCTTTGTTTACCTAACAAGTGTAAAAGAACATATCTTCTAAAAAGCCTTGTATATGTTTTTCAGCCTTTAATTCAAATAGAAAACTGAAAGCAACTTTACTATGCATGAGAAGGATGACCTAGAATCGGTATGGAGAAGATTCACACAGTGTGGCCATGCTTAACACTAAAGGGAAGTTCACCAGAGCCAGGAGTGACAAACGTCAACTCTGAGGTGTTGTCTTCAATGGGGTGGATGCCAGAGAAACACTCCCAGTGCACTGCTTCACTCCTGGGGAGTAAGGACGAAGCAAAAACTACTCTTGCTGATGGCCTTCAGAATATGCATTGTCTTTTATTAAGACAGGACTGAAGGGGTCACTGTAAGGACACAAGAGAGGACCAATATCAATGGAGATATTCTGCATCTAGTGGAGGTGGGTGTTGGGGCCCAAAACTTTAATCTGTACATCTAAAGTCTTTGAAGTTTATTTTCTGTAAACCACATACTCCTTGTAAAGTGTGCAGGAAATCAAGAGTGTTTATCACCCTTCTTTCCTATTAGCAATTAAATTAATAGGTTTCTCTAAAATTCTCTTTTCAATTTTCAAAAACTGACTTTGGCAATAAAAGCAACTGAACCTTCAACAGCTGTAAAAACTAATAGAAAAAAATAGTTGATTATAGAGAATAAGTTGTCCAATTCTATGCTCGTTCCCTCACACATGATTTTAAACAAATCTTTTAAACTCTTCTTTTCCAATATGAATAAATTGTACAATAAGTTCACAAAACGAAGATGTGTTCTGAGCTTTGCTACATCCCAACTGTGTTGATGTGCCTACCCTGTTTTGATGTGAAGAAGATAGCACTTTATGCCTGAGGTCTGATATCACACTTGAACAATATTTAGATACACTAACAATGACTCCAGCAATAGAGGTTACTATAATAATATGTTCTTGAGTTGATGTTATGTGCCAAGTCCTTTGCTCAGTTTACAGAAGTCAATATATTTTATGTGGATTGATCATTTCCTTATCAAATATCTGGTCTTTTCTCAGAAGATATTTCAGAGATGATGACTGAGTACCAATGAGACTGAAGGCACAGACTCAAGTCTAGAGGGACATGGAAGTGTATGGAAGGCGATTGTTCATGTGACCAACAAGATGCTTAAAAAATACATTCTTTTCAAGCACTTAAAATTCCCTACTTATTTCACTTGCAAGATTGAAGATTATACACAACAGTAAAGTTTACCCTCTTAAGCACATCTACATCTCAGTGATTTTGAACACATTATTTATCACTTAGTCACCATTGTAAGGAACATGCATATTTCCATCATTCAAAAATCTTTCCTTGCATTCTCCCTAATAGCTGTCTTTACTCTCTGCTCTCATCCCTGCAACATCTGATCTTCTGTTGTCTCTGTAGCTGACCTGTTGTTTGAGAGTGGGGTGATTCGCTAGACCTTGGTTTATTAATTTAGCTAATATTGAATGCATCTGAAGATTATTTCTTTTTGTTGCTGTTATGGTGAACAAAAAAAAATGTTTACCTGTTTCTCATTTGTGCTGTTTGGAGTTAATTGTCAACTTTCATATAAAATAACCTGGGACAGCATTCTTAATTTGGTTTTCTTGTTGGGAGACATATTGAGGATTGGCTAATTCATATTCATTGAAGTGGGAGATTGTACACACTGTGGGTGGCACCATTTCTAAGGCAGGAGACTCTAAATTGTACAGGAATAGAGAAAGAAAGCTAAGAACTAGCATGCATGTGTTAACTCATTGGTCTCTGCTCTTGACTGTGGATATGATGTGACCAAATTTTTGCTGTAATAAGAAAATTAGGATATATTACTTACTCAGGAGTAAGGTAGTGAATGTAGTGGGGATCCTTGGTTAGTCTCAGAAATGAGCAGTAGATTCAGGGGGCCATGGTGGAAACAAATGTGAGTCATTTGGTCTTTCCTAGAACAAGAATTGCTAGGAAATGTGTCAGAAATTAAATCTCCCCTCTCTCTGACTGATGACATAAGACTTGGTAAATGCATGTAAAGAATGGTGACTCATAAACATGTCTTTTCTGGAAGTGACTAACGCGATCTGGTAGTGTCGGGTGAGCCGCTCTGAGGGCTTACATCACAAAATAGGATAGGATTGCACAAAACTTAGAACCTAAAGGATTTTGAAGGGGCGGTTGAGCACAGTGAACTGCTCGGTCTTAGCATGATGAACCACCATGAACAGTGCAAAGCACCATGGCCTCCACCATCCCTCATGGCTCTTAATTTGGTTTCCTGACTATGGAATTTCGTTTTCACTGTTCTCATCTTGTTTTCTCTCCCAAATCACTTGGAAGATGAACTCCAAGGCAGGACTCACTTTGACCTCATTTCTAAAAGAAGGAAGGGCTAAACAACTGGATTATTATTTCTGAACTGGATGATTTAAAGATAATGTTACATAGATAAGATTATCTCTTCAGTTTGATTAGCTTGAAATGGTGCTATCTTGTGGTAAAATAGATAAAGTAGATTGTTTCTTAAATAAGAAACTTGAATTAGAATAATCTGTATATGCACATTTGCAAATGTTGATAAAGAGAGAGAGAAAGAGAGAATGAGAGAGAGAGCATGTGCAACCAAAGTCAACAAAATCTATGACTGACCTTATGTGAGAGGTAGCAGTCAACATAGGTACACTGAAATCAGTGTACAAAATTTTGTATGAACTATACTAATAAGATCCAGATGAAATGCAAATGAACCGAGCTTTGCATTTAGAGCTATGTCCAATCCTCAATATTTATTATATATTTTTAAAGATTTCAAAAATTAGAATTAAACAAAAAACTGGAAGTCTCCAAAATTTCTCTCTCTAACTTGTGTTTCCTATCAACTTGACACAGCCTAGAATCTTCTGACAAGGTAATCTGGATTAAGGGATTTTCCAGCTCAGATTACCATGTAGATGTGTCTGTGGGGGGTTGTTTCGACTATTAACTGATGGAAAAGGGCCCAGCCTACTGTGGGTGACAACATTCCTTAGGCAGATGGTCCCAGGCTATACAAGAAAGCTAGCTGAACCAGGTGGTGGTGGTATATGCCTTTAATCCCAGTACTTGAGAGGCAGAAGCAGGTGGATGTTTGAGTTAGAAGCCAAGCTGATCTGTAGAGTGAGCTGTAGCTTCAGGATAGTCAGGGCTCCACAATGAAGTCCTTTCTCAAAAAACAAAAACAAAAACAAACATAAAACCAGAAAAACCCATTGTCTAAGCATGCATGTGAGTGTGGCAGCTGGCACTATGCCTCCATGGTCCATGGTTTCTGCTTCCAGTTCCTACTAGAGTTCCTGCCCTGCCTGCCCTTGCTCAGTGATGGACAGTGGAGGCCAAATAAACACTTTTCCTTCAAGTTGTTTTAGGTCAGAGTGATGGATCACTGAGACATGAAAATAGAACAGTTTAAGTGTGTGTGTGTGTGTGTGTGTGTGTGAGAGAGAGAGAGAGAGAGAGAGAGAGAGAGAGAGAGAGAGAATTATCATCAGAAACAGGTAAGAGTTAGCCCTTTGGAGTTACATTATTCCCCTTCTCACTCCCAGAAGTAACATTCTGTGTGTCCAAATAGGGGGTGGGACAATGAGGCAATGAGGCTTTACAATTGAAATGTAACAAAATGTGAACTCTGAGACTATTGGCGTCCCCTGGGAACAGCTGGTGGTGCCAGCTCTCTCTCAAATGCCCTTGCCCTGAGGAACAGTGCTAGTCCTTATCTTACAGATGGCTCAGTTGCCTGGAGGTGTTTCTGATCACTAACTACCAGGACCACCTATAATCAGCTCCAGTCTCTAATCCACTTGGGCAGAGGTTCAGCTTCCAAGTGTATTCAAGGCATGCACCCTTCTGAGTGACACAGTAGCAGTTTGCCTGTTGGTCAGCCTTCTAGTCCCAATCAGGGCATTTAATAGAACAGAAGTTTCTGGTACCATTCTCCTTAATTTTTGACCAATCGTATTGAGGGTGGAGCCCAACATTCTCATTTTAGTAAGTTCTTAAGTCATGTGATATAAACAGCCTACTTCACACTCCTAATCCATCTATTCAGGCTATAAAGAGAAAATTGTTTAATATATTTATCTTGATTTCCTTATTAGAAAGCAATAGTATCTATCTTAAGTTTGATATAAGGGTAAAATGTGCTGTTGAACCTGGGTCAAATCTGGTCCATATCTTCAGCCTTCGATTAGGATTGATTTGTACATTTTTTTTTAGAGCTGCGAAACTGGGAAAAAATGATAGGTGGAGAAAGGGAAGAAAGAACTAGAGAGAAAATAAAAGCAGGAGAGAAAGAAAGGAGAAAGGAAGAAGAAGAAAAGCAGAGGCAGTGTAATGGAGACAGTGTGGCAGCTGAGAGAAAGCATCCACTGTGTGGGGCTTACAGAGCACCTCCGTCGGCCCAGGTTATGCCACAGAGGCTTGGAGAGCTACCTGCAATGTTATTGTAACTTGATGAATGTTAGCTGTCAGGAGAAGTGTAAGTGGGGGTGCAGTGAAGTCACCAAACTAGACCTTCCACAGCTATAAAGGAAAGTGTATTGTGGCTCAAACTGCCAAGGCTGTCTCCCAGGGGCCAGAGAAAAGAGCAAAATGCTGAAAAAGGAGGCAGATTTTATGACACTGGGATGGGATCCTTCAGTTGATTCTGGCTGTAGATTGACTTGGGAACTAGATGCTCTTGCCTGAAGTAGGCCTTTCGAGTGGATTGAGGCAAGTTCCAAGTGGCTTCAGGGAGGTTCCTGGTGAACCAAAACCATCTGTAGGCTTCTACTTACCCCCAAAGCGACCCTCTGTTTCCCAACCACATCCTTCTGTTTAGGGCATTGCCATCAGCTCTGCCATTTTTTGGGAAGCACACTTTGGAATTAATAATAAGCAATCCCCTTCTATTTAATTAATGAACCTCAGTTTCTTCAAGCTCCTTCAGTGTTCACTCACAGGTTTAACAAAGGCAGCTTTTAAAGAGACAGGGACTTCAAATTGGTGGCAATGATCATAATAATCACATATGAACAACTGAAGTGCTTTCAATACTCTTACTATGTTGAGTTAAAAAAAATAAAAATTACTACTTATCAGATAATCTCCCATTTAAAAATTTCTGGGTTCCAGCCCTAAAATTCTGTTTCCAGCTGGTCACAAACATTTGGGCTCTGGTTTATCATACCATCAATAACTGCTTATCTTACTGTCCTGAAGGCAGATGTGGTATCACAAACAAATCAGAGAATTATTTAGAACCAGTAAGAGAATACATGGACAAATGTAGTAAAACATCCCAAGAGATTTAAGTAACTCTCAAAACTAAACTTTTTAGTTTTGTATATTAGCCATTGATTGGAACATGTGGTCTCCCCGTGGCCATGTGAGGGGCAGCCCCTATACTATCCAGACCAGGCAGTACTATCCATTCATTTACCTATGTATCCATCATTAAACTATTCGAGACTTTTTATTTATTTCCTATCTTCAAGTAAAACAGAATCTAATACACAAGCATGCAAGCATGCATGCACACACACAAATATACATACATATTCATGCTCAAGCATATGTTTATATATGTACTACATCTCATATATACATGTGCATATGAGTATATGCGTATACATATATGTGCACTAATGCATACATATGTGTATAAAACAACATATACACGTGTATAAATAAAGAAAAAGATCTTAAAGAATTTCACATAGAAACTGTCAAAATTCAAACTATTCAGGGTGAACTATTTAACTGGAGACCCAGAGGGCCCAGGGTATCAGCTTAGATCATGCTGACAGAATTCCCTCCTGCTCCAGGGAGGCCAAGCTTTTGATTCAGCTGGGCCTTAAGCCTATTAGGCGTAATCCCACATTTTTAGAGAGGCAAGCCTGCTTTACACAGAGACCACCAATGCCAATATGAGCAGTATCCACAGGAAACACCCTCACAGAAACATCAATAGCATTTAGCCAGATATCTAAGCAATATGGCCCAGCAGAGATGCATATATGCTAACTGTCATAAACCTGCACTTGCCAGGAAGAAAAGCATAGTGATGAGCACAACACAATTCCCAAGGCTACATCCCGGCCTACCTTCCAGGAGAATATGCATCTTTTTGATGATACAGGGGAGATTGTAACTCCTTACACTGAAGAAAAAAAAAAAAAACAAATGTGTGTGAGCAAACAAATGTGTGTGATTTAAGGAAGTATGACCCTAGTTCCTTATCATCAACATTGGCACGGTCATTTTAAGGAGTGAGTGATGTAATCTCTGTCCCCACAGCCACATATAACCTGATGTGGAAACGCCTGAGAGGGGCCATAGTAGTTTCAGAAAAGACATAAAGCATTCAATTTCTGACTAGCTACTGGAGGCTCTAGCCTTAAACATTCACACATTCATTTTACAAACAGATTATCATTGAACTACATTTATTATTGGGGCTTTCAAAGGCTGTCAGATGAAGAATCTTTAATAAGTAAAAGATCTCTCCAGCAAATTTAATATTGCTAAAATCTTCAAGTATTTGTTTAACAACAAAGGTATAATGCCGTTTCCTAATACTCTCAATCACATTGGAAATAAATCTCAGGTCTGAAAGTTTCTCTGGTATCTCAGCTAAAGTCTGTGCATCTATTGAAAACACTTTTAATTCTCACTATATTTTAGAGAAATAGCTGTCATCTTATGTCTCATAAAAGTTTTCATTAAGCAGTCATCTCATATAGTAATATTCTCACAGAGTATGTTTTAGTAAAGCACTGCCTATTTAATTGGTAAATGTATTTCTATGGTCTTATTTTCACTACAAGTAAAAGCATATAAGCAGGACACTTTTGACTTAAGCTTTCTACCCAGTTCTATTGTACTGAAATACTGTTTGAGTTAATAGTAATGATGTAACTGTTGGCAGGTCCTAAGGTCTGTACTCAGAAACCCTGATAAGAATGTGAAGTCTTGCTGTGCACAACACCAGTGATTCAACTAAGCACAAGGGTCAGTTTCTTCTTTGAGAAGAAAAAATAAGCTATCATGTGGCTTCTGCTTGGTTTTGATCTTGTTTTAGTTTCCTTTCCTGTTGTCACAAAATACTCTGACAGAAGCCACGTCACAGTGTGTAGGGAGTCGGATGTGCAGGGACTCACGGAACAATTGGGAGACAGAGATAGATGCGTGCTGTTTCTCCACTCACTTTCACCATTACACAGTGCATGATTCATGGTGTTAAGGGAATGGCACTGCCTTTGTGGGCAGGATTTCCCACCTCAATTAGATACTCAAGATAATGCCCCCACAGCATGCTCAGATCTGATGTGCTCTTGCCACTCCTTCCAAACGTATACAGAAGCCCAGATTGGAGATTCTAGATTTTCAGCAAGTTTGCAGTTGATATTAAGTATTGCCATTTTATTTTCCTTAAAAGATTCAAGCCTGTTTCCAAGTGTTCCTTTCTAAGCGTGGTGCTTCCAGGAAGGCCTATGGACTATGGCGGTAAAACAGGGCATCCACAACAGTCTTCATATTGTTCCCTTTTTATCTCATGCTTTGGTGTGTGTTGTGGAAGAGGTCCGTGCCTGCAAATTTGTGCTGCTTCACGGTATGAGTGCATTTTTCTGGGCCCAAAGATGCAGGTGGAGAGTGGGGAAAATAGAAAAAGCCTGATTTCAATCACCTTTACAGCTACTGACCTGAAAAAAAGCTGGAGCTCCCAACCCCTTTTTCCTTGAAGCAGAGGCTGTGTTCTTGTGAGCACAGATCTATCTCAGTCTGACCATGCCGAGCCCTTTCCACTGGGCTGTCTTCACTACAGTTTCTGGTGATTAACAACTAGTGTAATTCTCCCCAAGTGCATCAAAGAGATAAAGGGCTCAGGCACTACTTTTCACCAATGAAATTTCCAATTTAAATAGAGGCGGTAGCTCTTTCCTAACCCATGGCAATGAAAGGTCACCTTTTCACAACTTGCTTTACCTTTTCTGATAGAGCCTTCTGTGTAAAGACACAGAAGTCCAGCCAACAAAACAAGATGGCAGCACTCTAGCTTTTCAGATTCTCAGACACCTTTGAGCCCACACACACTGCAGAGGAAGCAAGAAGAGAAGGGAGGAAGGACAGAGAGACATCCAAATCGTGAGGTCATGTAGGACACTAGGAAAGAAGCATCAAGAAGTTACAGGTAGAAACAGTGCCAAGCCAGTGTTTTTCAGCCATGGTTTTGTTTTGTGTTTTACCCCATGTGTGGTTTTAGTTGCTAAACCTGAATAATTTAGACCAAGAGAAAAAAGCAGATTGGGCTACCAGGAAGACTGAGTCTGGCAGTTGGTAGAGGATTTGCTCTGGGTGATAAACCCTTCTTGCCAGGACCACTTTCACAGGCCTGAGCTGCATAGTGTGTGGACTCTGCTCCTGGAGACCCATCAGCTGTAGGGCTATCAATGCAGGGTGCTATCACTGGGATTACTCACGTTCTACTCCTGGCCCAGAACTATCAGAGATCGGCCTACGATAAGATCTCACACCGTCCCCTAACTTACACATAAGGTTCCCCACTGGTCCATTCCACTCTAGATCCATTGGATATGGTGAAGTTTCCAGCACCTATTTTGAGTAGGTAAAAATCACAACTGATACAGAACCTATTTGGTAACCTTGAACTCTTTTCAAAAATCTAGCCAGCTAGCTAGAAAAAAAAAAAACACAGCAAATACATATGATTCATAGTTCGAACTTTCCAGCCCTCTGTAATCTGCTATCATAGTGCTAACCCATTATGTGAATGAAATCCATTCTAATTCTCTGCCTCATCTAATAACAATTCCATTATAGCCTGCATTCTGAAAGCATTTTATTGTTTTCTATTTTCCAGTGATGGTATAATTTATAAACAAATTATTTTTCAGGATTAAGCAAGTGTGGAATAATATATGAGGCCATTTTGAAATGTTTACTTTTCATGTATGTTGGTTTTATATTCTTCGCGCTGCATGAATTTGTCAACCAAGTCTGTTCTCACCAAAGGATCACAGTCCATACATCTGTGTGCTGTGCTCATTAGAGAAATGTAGCGTTCATGGGGGTAAGGCCCTGGAAACACAACTACACTGGTCTCAAATCCATAAAATTCAAACCTGCTGGGGCAATTACACAACACACCTGAACTTGGAGCCCTGGTAAGTTTTTCAGAAAGAACTGGAACAAGCCAGTCAGCCAGCCAGCCAGTCCCCAGGACAAATATAGAATTGTGATGAGGATGACATATGCTCCCAGAATTCTGGAAAGAAATGAGAATAAGACAAAGAAGAGCATGTCTCAAAAGCCAAAGACTCTGTTTTCAATCCTCAGTGTATATATATATATATGTGAGCACACACACACTCATTAGACCCATACACCCACACACAATCATACATATGTCCACACATATGCGTACAGACACACGTCCACACATGTATACAAATGCAAACAAACACATAAGTATACAATATAGAGTCACCCCCACACACACATAGACATGCACAGTCAAACACACACACACACACAAACACACTCATGTATGTTCACAGAGTCTGTACAGATTCACATTTATGCACCATCAAATACACATGTAAACATGCATTCACATACACTCACTCCCACTTTTACGCTCACACGAACCCATTCCCATGTACACATATACACCCTCATAGTCATACTTATTCATACATGTATTCTCACACTCAAACATACACACACTCATAATACAGTCACGCACATCTACGTACTCTATTCACACTGCTATATACTCACACTTGCACACACTCAGGTATTCATAAACACACACTGGAACACAAATACACATACACTAAAACCCTCACACACTCATATATACACATACTCACTCATAGACACGAAAGTTCCAGTTCAGATTTTATAATTCCTTGTAGAATGACAGCATATACAATGTCTGTGTGTGTGTAGTATGTATTGTGTAGTATATATCCCATGTAGTTATGGATATATATGCTTAACATATGCCTCTGGCAATACTGAAGCGTACATTGGCATCCTGTCTATATTGGGTTTCATTGTCTGAGTTGATGAGGATGATGGACCAAGTCTTCCTCAAATATATATATACTGTTGCTGTAGTAATTTGAATGTAATTGCCCCCATAGTCTCATAGGAAGTGGCACTATTAGGAGGTGTGGTTTTGTTGGAATACATATGCCCTTGTTGGAGGAACTGGGCAAGGGGGGCAGGCTTTGAGATTTCTAATGCTCAGGATACTGCCAAGTATCTCAGCCACTTCCGGTTGCCTATGAGATGTTGGATTATCAATTCCAGCATCACATCTGCCTACTTGCTGCCATGTTCCCTGCCATGATGATAATGGACTGAACTTCTGAAACTGTAAAAGAGACACCCAATTAAAATTTTTCTTTATAAGAGCTGCTGTGGTCATGAGTCTATTCACAGCAATAAAAACCCTAAGATATAGAGATATAGATATAGACATAGACTTTTTTGTTTGAGGTGATTTAGAAGAGACACACACACTATTGGCAGCTTCCTTTATGCTCTTTCTCTACTGTATCCTTTTATTTTCTATAACATATACTCCAACAAAGTTTTTCAGGCAAAATCGGAATTACAATGTAATTACATTCTATTTTTAAGTGAATGATTATAATGAAACAGGTATAAACATGTCTCTATTATATTACAAGCAGTAATATGTACACTCATATCATGCTAGATATTGATGAAATATTGCAGTAACAAGCATGTAAAGGCACAGCAGAAGCAAAAGACATTCTGGGGTCTGTAGTCTCACCGCCTTGCCTAAGCATGACTCACCCATCAGAGAGTTTCCTCCAGGGGAGCTGAGACTGTGAACTTCAATTGCCACCTGCTGTTCCTCTGATATGGCCACCAGCAGGAAATCAATAATTTTCTATTTTTTTAAATGATGTTTCACAACAGGGTTTTTCTGTGTAGTCCCAGATGTCCTGGAACTTGCTGTGTAGCCCAGGTTAGCCTCAAACTCAGAGATCCTTCTGCCACCACCTCCCAAATGCTGGGATTAAGAACATGTGCCACCCACCACATCCAACACATTCTTTAAAAATGTAAACAGAGGCATGTGTGGTGAAGTGTGCCTGTGATACCAGCACTCAGGAGGATGAGGTAGGAGGATGAGAAGTTTGAGAACAGCTTGGGCTCCATAAAGAAACCCTGTCTCAAAAATGTACAATATATAAATAGATGGGTGTTAAGAGCATTCGCCAAAAAGGTAAAATTATACTAAATACATAGCATGTGTAAAAATTATACATGTGTCTGTGAATACATATATATGCACATCATTCATAGCACTGTGTTATATATAATAAGCACATGCAATGTTAACTGTCTTTTTTTTTTCCAGGTGATGCTGTCTTTTACTTTGCTGTATATTTGCAAACTCTTGCATGTGGGTTTTCAGTTTGACCCTCAGGAAAACACAACATTCCAAAAGGATTTACCTGCTGAGCATCCATCAACCCTCTGACTCCTAATGAGTGAGCTGGGTCCCCTGTCACCATGCTGTGATTATGCAGGCTGTAATTGTATGCCGTCTTCTCAAAAATAAAAGTTAATTAAGAATTTTATGCATGAGCTGCATTGCCCTCATCTTTTCTGAGTGATTTCACACATTACGATTTTACTCTTTTTTTAAGAGTTCTTTAGGAGTTTACCTTCCAAGACTTGATTTTTCTGGGAAGATAGGAACTTTTCTAGTCTTGATACTAGATGCTTGGTGAAAATAAATGTAAAATACCCATTATCCTTCAGCAGTTTAATAATAATGCACATTTTCTTTCTTCCTCTTATTTTTTCTTTCCTGTTGCTATGGTGCTTTCCTGCCCATGATTTCTGTTTTCAGTCCATCCTGGCAGGAAAAGCCTGGTGGAGTTTCCTGCTGTGGTAGAAAGGAGCATCACCTCTCATGGGTCAGAAAAAAAAAAAAAAAAAACAAACAAGCTTCATTTTTCCCAACTTCACCCACAGGAATAGACTCCTGCTGACCAGACCCCACCCACTAACAATTCCTTGGCCCTCCAGAAATAGCACCACCAACTAGGGAGCAAGCGTTCAGGACACAAGACCTCGGTTTCTTTACTAGCACTTCCTTCAAACACCTTGTAAATCTCCAAAAGTGTCCTTATCAGCTTCAGCTGTCAACTTGATGTCAATCTGGAGTCACCTGAGAAGAGTGAACCTCAGGGGAGAAATTGTCGCCATCAGATATTCCTGTGGCATTTCTGTGGGGGCCGTTTCCTAATTGCTAATTGCTGGAAAAGGGCTCAGCACACTGTGGGCAATGTCATTCCTAGGGAGTGGTGGTGGTGATGGTGGTGGGGGGGGGGTGTCCAGGCTTTGGAAAATAGGTAGATGAATGGGAACTGGAAAGAAGCTAGTTGTGGGTGTTCCTCTGTGGCCTCTGCTTCCATTCCTGCTTCTAAATTTCTGCTTGAAATTCTTGTCTTGGCTTCCCTAGATGATGGAATGCCATCTAGTAAGTCACTGAAAAGCTTTCTTACTAAATTGATTTAGCTCAGTATTTTATCAAAGCAACAAAACTAGAGCTGAGACACTGCTACTTGCCCCACTCCTTTGCTGTGTGTTCTTATATCGAGTCCAAGGCCTCGCAAATGCAAAGCAGCAGCTCTACAAATGAGTGACATCACCAGCTTTTGACTTTTTGAAACAGAATCTTAGTGTTGTGGCTCAGGTTGACCACAAACACAGAAATCCCCTGCCTTTCCCTCTTAGGTGCTGGAATTATAGAGCTATACAATAAGGGTAGCACAAAACTTTCTTATTTTAATAACCAGTGTGCTGGATAATTTTATGTCAACACAAAATAAGTCATCTGAAAGGAGGGAAATGCATCCATAAGATAGAACTGTGGGCAAGCCTGAAGGACGTGTGAAGCACAATTAATAAAAGTTCAGAGTCAGAAATTAAGGTTCAACCTGAAGATCCGAAAAGCAAAACATCCAGCCACTGACTCTTACCTCAATCTCAATCTGAAATGGTGATCCTGCCTGCCAAAATCTCCGAATGAGACTGTATCTGAGAGCTGTTTCCCCCTCTCCCCATCTTATATTTCTTTCTAGGTCTAGGATTAAAGGCAAACACCTCTGGGATGTTTGCCACCCGATTTCTATTGCAACTAGTGTGACTCCTGGAATTAAAGGTGTGTGTTACCATAACCTGGTCTGTAAGGTTGACCAGTAAGACTCTTAGATCTTCAGGCAGTCTTTATTTGTTAAAGATATAATTGAAATGCTACTACAGATGTGATGTTTTCTTAATCAATGATTGATGTGGGAGGAACCACCACCATGGGCAGGTGGTTCTTGGTGATAGAAGAAGGCAGGCTGAGCAAGCCAGGAAACAGCACCCCACCATTGCCTCTCCATCATTCCTGCCTCCACATTGCTGCTCAGTTTGAGTTCCTGCCTTGGCTTCCCTCAGTGAACTGTGACTCTATACATGCAAGGCAACAAAACAAAACTAAACAAAACAAAACCAAAAAAAAACCCTTTCCTCTGCAAGATATTTTTGGTTATTGTATTTTACCACAACATCGGTAACCGTAAGACTGTATTGTTTATTTCAGCTTTTTGTATTTTGATACTGTAGCATGGTGTACATCTGCTTAGATGGACAATAAACTGCTGCACACCGAGGGGAGGCTACAGGTTCGTTCACCTCTGGCCGCTGTGAAGAAGATTATGTTGGCCTCAAAAGCAAAGGATCTTTAGCAATGCCCATTTTCTTAGACATAGACAGCTCCATTGGGAATGATCCCTAGAAAATAGCCAGAACTGGAGGATGGGTATGTGACCCGTCATGGACCACTTACTACATTCCCCAGATGCCTTGGCTTGACTCCCAGTGAAAACAGATAAGGATCTGTGAGCTACTGTGTTTATCAGATGTCATTGTATAGTAGTGAAACATATAAGAAGGTAAAATACACACTGTTAGGGAGATACTAGAATAAAGATGTTGCATTTGCATATGAAGTATTTTATAAATATTTTAAAAGAATTCAAGGTGCATCAGATGAGAAAATATGTTCCTCATATAATTAGAAATAAGGTAAGGGACTGATCAGAGCAGTGAGGGCTGGGAAATACAGTTATGGAAACCAAGCTGGTATAGAACTGTGGTAAATAAACATTTCAGATAATGCAGTTGGTGGCTTCGAGTTTTCTCTTTCCTATCATTATTTTAAAATGTTCTATGAAGAATGTTACCACTTATCTAATGAGAAAAATCATCAGTTGAAATGATTGGTATGTAATGCAAAGACATTGCAGAATCTAAACTTGCTACAAAGTTGTTACTGTTTTCTAGGGTTTGTTGTTTTTGTTATGGAAAAATCTATTATCAGTTTTTACAATGTATATTTTGTAGAGAGATCTCTTCTGGTAAAGTGTTTACTATACGAGCATGAAGACCTGAATTTGAACCTCTGAACAAATATTTAAAAAAAAATCAGATGTGATATATTTGTAGCCATCTACAGTATGGTAGATTCAGTGTGCAGTGTATTCACAGTGGAGTGCTTTTGGCAATAGTGATATGCACAATATAGAATATGATAGATCTATAGTCCCAAATATTCAGGAGAAAGAGGCACAAGCATGAGAGCTTCAAAGCCTTGTGGACTACCAAGTAAAATTCAAAGTCAGTGTAGAGAACTGCAGGAGACCCATTTTTTTTAAACAAAAAGTAACAGGAGAGTGGGGGTAACATCCAGTGTCTGTTTCTTCAAGCATGTAAGAGATCCTGGGGTTGATCTTCTGAACCACAAATAAACAATATATAGAGATGAGTCTTGCAGTTCAGTAGGTGAAAGAAGCCACCCCCCCCCCCCACACACACACCCATATCCATCACTAAAGCAGAGAATGTCAAGCAAAGTTATTTAACATCACAACTGTGAGCCTTTCTGATTGGAAAGAGTGATATGTAGGAGAAGAGAGGAGGGCAATTCTGCAGCCTCTCGAAACAGTTCTTTTCCTAGTCTAAGTGCTCTTTACCTGGGATGCTAGATTTCTGAAAATTTGTTTATGGTACAGATAATCTCTACTGCTTGCAATACACTTCAGCGGAAAGTTCAAAACACGGTGTTCTTTAAGGGGATAGAATTTCACTTCTGAAAAATGTGCTTATAGTCACATGCTACTATGATCCAGGTTGGGGAAAAAAAGAGGAGCCAACAGGAAGGAAGGAGGAAGACTGTGAGCTTCAAGGTTTCCTCCTCTGTCTCCCAAACATAGCCAAGGCTTTTTGCAGGCCCACTGGAGGGCACAAGTCAGGAAAACAGCTTTCCAGGGAAAACAGGAAGCAAGCCTGGCTGATAAATGCTTTAACTGACTGACAATTTTTCTTGTAGTGTGACCAAGAAACTATAAATCCTGACTTGATATTAAAGAAAATTAACAATTGTGAGGAAAGATGTTGTTCTGAGAGCCAACGTTACATTATAAGTTTAATTGCTATGTCTTAGATATCCTTGAAACAAGAATGCCTCTGATCTACAAGCCCCTTGTCCAAGGACTGATAGTTCCTGAAATGTTGGAGGCTATTGTTTATGGGAGATAACAAGACACCTGTTTTCACCTGCTTAACCTAGTCTGTTTGAACCTTCAGCACTGTGTCACATTGAGTGGGAGGTTCACAAACAGGAATTAGGATACACTCTTCCCCTGATTGAATATAGGATGGAGGTAAATCAGGATATAGGCTTGGTTCTCCCCTGATTGCATCTGATGGAAAATACTTAACTCAGTGCAAACCTTGATTCAAGACCATTTCCAGGGACCATGTCCTGGAAAACCAGGTATGGACCTGGCCAGAACCCACCCACCTGACCAGTATTAACTTAAAGCATGCTTCAAATTTGACTTTAAATTGTGGTAATGATCTTATTCTCTACCCGTGGGCTAACACTGTAAGAACCAAAGTTAAATGTTGGAGGCTATTGTTTATGTTTTCAATCCCCTAAACAAGTTTGTTTAACCCATCTGTACCAGATGTGCTTGGTTCCATGAGGATGGGTGGTACAGAGGCGGGAAATACGTCAGGGTATATGCTTGTCCTTGATTGGACCTGGTGAGAAATGTGGTGAATTATGTGGATTTTGCCTTTCTAAGCCTCTGCAAAACATGACCCTTGACCATTTTCTGGCAACTCAGAGATGGATCTGGCCAGAGCCCATTAATCTAACCAGTATTTAACTAAAGTAAAGCTTGCTTCAAATTTGTTACTAATTTTGACTATTGACCCACGTACAATTAACAGGGTGGTACAGTTTGAAAAACAAAGGCTTGACACTATTCAGCTTGTGGTTCTGCGTACTAATGCTAATGTATATTATTCTACTTAATATCCCCTCCCAAATGAGGATGAAATAGAACTTGCCAGTTACTCCCATCATATTGAGAAGCCTAGAGTTCAGAACTGAACTCCATCTAGAACTCCTAGCGGGAAATGTGAGCCTGGAAGATCCCATTTCTGTGTTGGGTGCTTTTGGGACCTTGAACTATACCTCAGCCCCCAGAATAAGCTGAAGGCTGTGGACCCCTCTTTAAGGGAAGTATTAGCTAATGAAGAAACCTAAGTTACACAGAGTTGCTGACTGCAGCCCATTCCCCCACCCAGAGTCATATAGAGAATGCTGACTACCCAACTTTCCCTACCAGCTGGGTAATATTTCAAACAGTCCTCGTGGCTAGCAAAGGGTCAGCAGATGTCTGAAGGATGTAACCAGGAGGGCTGTTGTTATTCCTCTCGGCCTAATAGCCTATCAGGAACTAACAGCTGAGCTTTATCTAATCTTTAGTCAATTATGATATAAGATATGCTATTTTGTATTTCGAGACTGTAATTTTGTGACTGCTTTGTGGTTTTCGTCTTTATAAACCCCTTATGATAGTAGACGGGATCCTTCTCCATCCATCTGCTGTTCCAGATTGTGAGGCAGGGACGCCATGCTAGCCTGTACTTAATAAACAAAACCATGCTTTTGCATTCAGAAGTATGGCTCCGTGGTGGTCTTCTTGGGGGTCCTTGGACTCAGGCATAGCAAAGCTTGCTTCAAACTTGGCTTAAAATGTTGATAATGGTCTTATTCTGACGGGTGGAATTAGTAGTGTGTGGCACACACCTGTAATTTAAGCATTCAAAGGCTGATGCAAGATCAAGGCCAGCCTAAACTAGTTAGTGATATTGTCTCAAAAAATAAACAAAGACACCAAAAATTGAGATTACCATATTATCACTGAAAAACATGAATTGATCTAAGTACCGTATTTAATAATCATGCCTGTGATAGAGTCCCTCCTTTTTCTGAAGAGTCAAATTTAAGGGTTTGTAAATGTGTTTAACTAATAAATTCATGTGTTGTAGGGTGCGCCTGTATGTGCTTGTGTGTATATGTCATCCATGTGTATGTGTGTCGCATCTACAGATGAGTCCTCTATGATCCATTACTTTCTCGTTTTTGTTTTGGCTTTGATGACCCACAGGAGATCCTTGAGCTCTGTAGTTGTTGACATTCTGGAGAAAGGTTTAGAGATGTTTGTGCTGGACCTTGCAGCAGGGTGCAGCATTAGAACCTGCAGCCCCAGTTGGCAGCCATTGTTGTGACAATAGTCAGCTGGGGGAGGCTGAATATACCTGCAGTTGTTGAGGCGAAGCCTGTTGGAGAAGATCTCCAATCAACAAGAACGTGTAAAATGTTGAAACATGGCAAATGGGAAATGGTTTTCCTGAATTCTGGGCAGTGCTGAGATACACAGAATTTGCCAGTGGCACACTGAGTTTCAGTGCTCACAAACTTTTCCCAGGAGGAAACCTCCACCCTCTGGATTGTGTGCTGCTCACCTTTTGCAATAAATGACTGGGTTTGGCCTCTTCACAGCTCAGCCACCAAAGGCTAACCGGGTATTTAAACAGCCTGTTTTCAGACTGCATTGGGTATCTTCCAAACCGAATATCTCTGTCCAACCCCCCATTGCTCGGGAGAGGGTGTAACGTTCGTCTTCTCAGCGTGTACCTTTCCTTGCATTCTCTCTTCTCAGCTGTCAGGAGAAAAGGAGTAAAATTCCCCTTTCAAACGCAGGCCATTACCTCACTTTCCCAGGATCCCATGTGGAGCAAATTAGTTGTGAGTAACTCAGAGAGAAAGCCCAGCCTGTGCTCTGGCTGCTACAACTGTAAGGCGGGGATGTGGTGCTCACTCCTCTGCCTTGAGCCTGAATGGAGTTATGCATCTCTTTAGAGCCTTGCCCACAAGTGTAACTTCAATGCAATCTCTGGCTTCCTAATGCCGAAATTTATAGAGAGGTGCTAGAAGTCACCTCCCATGAGACCTTGCACTGAGAACAGCAACCTACTTTTATGGAATTTTTTTTTTTTTTTGATGGTGCAAATGGAAAGGGTATGTTGTCCAAGGGAATGAACCAGATTTCCTGATGGCAAATCATATATTCAGCCATCAAACTACTCCAGCAGAAATTTATTCTTTGGCTAATGAGCTTGCTGTACTTGTTATGAAACTCCCCCACCCCCTTGCTCTGAACTCATTCATGTCACTCCTCCCAACAGTAACCAATCCAGTCACATAGAAAATATTATTCAAAGAATGCATTATTCCCCTAGACCACCAGTTCTTAACCTGTGGCTCATGACTCCTTTGGGAGTCAAATGAGCCTTTCACAGGGGTCACCTAAAACCATCTGCATATCAGACACTTTCCTTACAATTCATAACAGAAACAAAATAATAGTTATGAAGTAGCAACAAAAGTGATTTTATCATGGGGGGGTCAACTATAGCATGAGGAACTGTATTAAAGGGTGGCAGCATTAGGAAGGTTGAGGACCACTGCTCCAAACCCTTGGAAATAAATTTCCTTCTTTCTCTCGGTAATAATATGCCTCCAGCAGATGAGGCCAAACTATTGATAAGGGTTTAAAATTTAAGTGCACTTTAGAAAGAACTCCAGAGAACTTTTCCCATCAGCCTGCAGGCATGGGTAATGAAGCTGTTATCTCCACTTTGCAGAAGGTGATGCTGGGCTCAGGGAGAGCATGTGACGTGTTGAAGGTCACATAGCAGAACCCAAACCAAAAGTCAGACTAACATTATAATCCAGATGTTTTTGATCCTGGTCTAATTATTTGCCTCACGCTTGTAGATTCATCTGTTGTAAGTACATCATGGATTTAAGCTAAATGTTCTTACTCTTGCTATCTGTCTCCCTATCGCCCACCCTTGAGATCAATACCTTTAGAGATGTTCATGGGTCGGCAAGAGATTTTAGCTAGCTTATCGTTCTACTTTCTACACAGAAACAATTCTCAACAAGTAGTCTCCAAACCCTTTCCTATGTACCTCAATGAACCAAAGAATTAAAGTTTTAAAAAGAAACTTCTTCCCACCCCAAAAAGCTGCTTAGCATTGGACCTCTGAAGCCACCAAGGATCTACAGCATCCCTAAAGTCACTCGGGCCTTGTGAGATGCCATCAACGTTGCGAAGGTCTCAGCCTACTCCTTCAAATGTGGACCATTCTAATTGCTTGTGTGCCTTTGGAAAAGGTTAAGTGCAGAGCTCTGTGAACTCCAACACAGTCCTTTTCAACCATGGAGGACTATGCTATGTGACTCCCACAACTTAATATATAGCCCTTGTCTAGACATGTACAAAGAATGTTGTAAAAAGTTTTTCTCTGTCCCCAAGCCAGCTCCCAAATAATGACATAGAGACTTCTTATTAATTGTAAAAGCTCAGCCTATATCTTAGGCTTGTTCCTAACTATCACTTATAACTTAATTTAACCCATTTATATTCCTCTAAGTCACATGACTCATTGCCTTATCTCTTCATAGGATTCATGCTGCTTCCTCTGTGTCTGGCTGGTGACTCCTTTTTTTTTTATCTTCCTAGAGTTCTCTCTGTCTGCTTGGATGCCCATTCTATAACTTCTGCTTAGCTATTGACCAGACAGCGTTTTGTTATATGAATCACAGCAATACGTTTTCACACAGTGTACAAATATCCCTCATTTCTCCCTTTTTGTCTAAATAAAAAGGAAAGGTTTTAACTCTAATACAGTAAAATGATATGCAATAAGAACAATTATCAAGTTAGGGTTACATTCATGCTGTCCAGTCCATTTGTATTTGGCAAATTCAGAGAAACTACTCTATTATTTTTCTTATCTTGGTGAGTCCAAAGTACCTAATTCACTTTCTATCCTATTTGGTACATATTTTCTGACTTCCATTTCGAAGTTAAGACATTCTTAAAACATATAGGTTGGTTTAAATTTTGCAGTTTCTGTAATCCAATGTCTCTCAGAAGCTACTGTTTTTTATCCATTAACATTTATAAAATTCAAAGTCCACAAACACCATACAGGATTCAGACATCCCATATATTTTCCATTTCTAGATGACTAATTTATTTTATATTACATTACTCTCCCTTTAAAGATGTCATTGTTTAAGTATCTAGTTGAAGAGAGGGAGGAGGGATGATATGAGCAAGGGGGACCAAGATCGTGATGGGGAAACCCACAGAGACAATTGACCTGAGCATGTAGGTACTCACAGACAGTAAAACGACAACTGTGGACCCTACAGGGTTCTGAATTAGGCCCTCTGCATGTGGGCAACAATCATGTAGCTTGTTCTGCTTGAGGTGACCCTGGCAATGGGACGAGGATCTATTCCTTGTATATGAGCTTGATTTTTAGAGCTCAGTTTCTATAGTAGATGCCTTGGTCAGTCTTGATGCAGGTGAGGAGTAGGGGGCTTGGTCCTGCCTCAATTTAATGTGCCAGGCTTTGTTGACTCCCCATGACAGGCCGTACTCTTTCTGAAGAGTGGATAGGGAGGGGTGAATTGGGAGAGAGGTGGGAGAGAGTGGGTATGGTAATTTAAATGGCAGGCTGTTCATTTCATGCTCCAATGAAAAATCATGAGGAGAACCTAGCTTTCTCAGTTCTTGAGAACCTGAGATCCCAAAGGACTGAAATTAGGTGGTGCTGAAAGTTTTAATTTCCACTTCTGAACTGGTACAAAGAGGCAATGGTATTGAGTGCCCCTTGAATCATAATGTGCATTAAAAAAGTAATCTTTGGATATAAAGATATACATCAGGGAGGGTACTGCAGTAATGCCGAGTTAATTGGGGGATTTGAAGGTGAGAAGCCATAATCTGTGTAACTGTGATGTGCATTCAGATCAAACCAGTACAGTGATGTGCCACTCACCAGTGTGAAGCATCTTTGACTTGTTGTTTTGTTAAATTCTGGGGGATATGTGCTCCCAAGGGCAGATTCTATGATACTAACTTGACGTGGCTGTATATGGAGCTGGAAGAAAAAAGAAAGCACAAAGACACAGACTTCTACAGGTCTTCTACACTGAATCAGAGTTGTGAACGATTTCAGCCGCTGTATTGTATAATGGAGAGCTACTTAGTAGAAACTGATGAGCTCTCCTCAGCCCTTTGATTAAGCAATTGTTTCAGTCCCGGAAGCCAGAAATCTGCTCATAACTTATGTATGGTCATTATTTCACTCCATCCGTGATCAGGTTGTATTTGTCTTTCTGATCTTAGTTTATTTCACTTATTATTATGATCCTTAGTGTCACAAATGGCAGACTTTCTTCTGTTTAATAGCTAAATAATATTTGATGATATTTATGTACTACATATTCTTTATCTAGTTTCCTACTCATGGATACTTAGATTTTTTTTCCATTTCTTGTCTATGTTATCAGGGCTGCAGTAAACACTGGTGTGTTGATGTTTCCCTAAATTACTGATTCATTTCCTCTAGATACCTACATTGTGTTGGAGTTGCTGAAGTCTATAGCAGCCCCACTGTTCTTTATAAAAGAAAACCTCTGCTCCATAATGACAGTGTTATGCTGTTTCCATAAGGACAGTGTATGCTTTGAAAGAAAATGGTTCCCATTGGTAGTGGTATTATTTGGAGGCTGACTTTGTTGAAGTAGGTATGGTCTTGTTGGAGGAAGTGTGTCATTCTGGAGGTAGGCTTTGAGGTCCCCATGCTCAAGCTACACCCAGCATGGAACACAATTTATTTCTGTTGCCTATGGATCAAGATGTAGAACTCTCAGCTTCTTCTCCAGCACCATGTCTGCCTGCATGCTGCCATGTTTCTTGTCATGATGATAATCGACTAACCTTCTGAACAGCTGTAAGCCAACCCTAATTAAATGTTTTCCTTTATAAGGATTGCCATGGTCATGGTGTCTCTTCATAGCAATAGAAACCCTAACAAAGACACAGAGATAATTTACATTCTACCAACAGAGCTCAAGGGCCTCCTTTCTCTGAATCTTAATTAGCACTTGTTATCTTTTGTGCTTTTGGTAACATCCACACTTACTGGGGAGAGGTGAAATCTCATTGTAATTTTGGTTTGCATGTCCATGATGACTAGAAACACTGAGTATCTTTGCATATACTTCTTAACTATTTTCTGTCTGGTAAGGAGACTGTCCATTTAGGGATATGCTGAGATTTTTTTGTTTGTTTGTTTGTTTGTTTGCTTGTGATAGAGTCATACCATTTAAAGAGGAAGGGCTCCCACATGTGATACACATGCCTCAACTTCTGATACGATAATTGCTAACATGCAATGGCCTGCACAGCTCCTATTGCCTATTTTCAAACTGGGTCATTAAACCTATGCCATTATGTTTGTGAATTACTTAAATAGTCTGGATATCACATACTTGTTACGTGTGTCATTTACAAATATTTTATACTAAATAGGTTGACTCTGTGGTTGAATATGCTGCTCAACAACAGCCTTTAGTTTTGATGTGACTCATATATCTTTTTGTTTTTGTTTCCCACACTTTTGAAATTAGCTTAGAAACTTCCCTCACTCAGTCCACTGTCTGTAAGCATCAGTTCCATTTCCCATTGGTTGTTCTTTAGCTCAGGTGTATATTTGCTCATATCTAGATAGAGTTTGGATGTAATGGGTACATAGCTTAACTACACAATTGATTGCAAATGGGATGCCGAGTGGTTCAATGCTGAAGGGTTTGCTGCACAAACCTAAGGGCTTGAACTCGAGTCTTCAAAACTTTCATGAAATGAGATGCTGTAGCACCTCCTAGGGGATTGATGGGAAATAGAGATAGTAGAATCCAGACGTTAATGAGTTCATTATCCTAGAATATAGAGTGACAAACAAAAGTTTGTAGAAGGCAGTGACCAACACCAGAGCTTGTTATTTGACCTTCAGATGCATGCCATGCCATATGCACCCACATTTACACACACAAACACATATACACAAATTTGGAAAAGCTATATTAATATATAATACATGGTATACAATTAACTGCTATTCATTTTTCTCTCATATGAAATATAGTCATATAATGTGCTGATAAATTTCAGAAACTGGTCAGCATTTTTAAAACTATCAGTTGTTAAGATTAAGAAATAATAAATGATTCAGCATTCACTTTAAGGGTAGTGTAGAAATAGATGTGAGATGGGACATTGATTCTAGATAGAACAGTGTCCACAATAGAGACACTGTAACCATAATAGGCCAAACAGAACAATAAAAAGGAAAACACTGAAATATCCAGGACCTAAGATTATATGTAGAAATAGAAGGAAAAAAGACTATACCATGGAGTAGAGAAACATGGTCATGCAGAGAAGAAAAACACTGGTACATTTTGAGACACTGAAGGAAAATTTTTTTTCTGCAACATGCTATCCTACTGTCCAGTACAATAACCGCTATGTGTCATATGTGACTTTTGAAGTGAGAAGAAATTGAAATTCAGTTTTTTTCTGCCAAGCTTGCAACCTGTCTGTGTTCATTAGGCACAAGTGACAAATCATTGTTGTGCTTTGAAGTGCAGACATGGGGCAACCCTGACAGGTGGAGATGATGAATAGGGGTAATGAATAGCAGTGGACTTGTTTGTAATCAAAATATTCATAAAACAGACTTATACAATTCTAATGAGTGCCTACTGGGAAAGTTTCTGCTGCTTGCCTAGTGACAGGGATGACTAGAATTCTGACCCACTGTTTCATGGTGTTGTATCAGCTTCTAGAGTGATGGTTTCAGGTACTTGATCTTAAATGTTCCCCCAAAAGACTGTGTAGTCAAGACTTATCCCCCAGGATACTGAGAAATACTGGAATCTTTAGGAGTTGGGCTAAGTACCAAGTACAATGAAATTGAGTCCTTAGAGATGTGCCTTTGGAGGTGTGTTAAGAATGCAGTTTTTTCACGTCTTTCTGTTCATGCCTCAGATGCATGACAATGAACAGACCACTTCTGTTCTGGCACTTGTCTGGCAGAGAAAATTTCAAGACAGTGTAGCATTGAATCTGTTACAGAGTCGCCACTGATTGCACAGATATAGGTCTACAAAGAGAAAGCACAAGTTGGGCAGAAGAAGTATAAAATATACAGTTTGGAAAGGAAAATAATACTAGGAACCTTGAGTTTTCAGTCAAGTCTGGTGCTGAAAAAGCTGCAATTGTTAAAGAGATTAGAGCCATTAAATAGAAGCTTTTGGCTCTTCACTTGGAACCGCAAAGAAGGTGTGAGACTCCATCCAGTTAAGACTTCCATTTATGAAGGGAGAGAAGCTAAAGGGTTTCTAATGCTATAAGACAAGCAAACTTTTCACCAGCTTCAGCATATAGAAATTGCTGGATCTGTGATCAAAGGGGATCAGGCTTCATTCCAAACTATACGCAGCACTTGGGAGTGTTGTCCACTTGAAATTGGTTTTTGAAGATAAGAAAGATGCAAGATTGAGAGGATGATGGATTCTTCCCTCAGAGTTTCAGAGATCGACTAAGGCCAGGCAACGTGTGCCTGGGCTTGAACTCAAGGCTGGAGTCTCTGAGATCCCATTTCATGAAGCTCTGAAAACCAAGCATAGATTGTGGCACAGATTTCAATTTCAATCAGAACTATGATTTGTACCACCCTGCAGCTCTTTCTACTCTCTGGTTGCAGCATCATCTTCTTTTTGGCATTTCAGTCCTTCTTTATAACTAATTCCAAGTATTATAGCTCAACTATTTAAATCATAAACAAGAATTTTTTCCTTTATGTTTCATAAGCAATACTATCAGTGTGTTAATTATAGATGGATTATAAATTATAATGCAAATTACTCACACTATATTAGAAACTATTAGAAATCTTATGGAATAGTCAATTTTACTGGACTCCCAATATATGGAAATTTTAATTTCAAAGATATTTTAACATGTGACTATTTTCCAAAATGTTAAGGTATGAGAAATAAACATTATTATTTCTAAATTAATTTTAGGTAAGAAATTTCAATTCAGAGATAATTATTTCCAGTAAGTAGGAAAAACACTGTATTCATACACATATTTGAAGAACCTAAAGAAGAGAAGTGCATCCCAAGCCTCAACCTCTAAAGATGCCTTTTCCAGGCTTTCTCTGTTAGAGTGAGTAAGAAGATGTAAATGCCTTACTGAGTTCCCAGATCTATGTAGTTGTAAGAGACAAGGAAACACACTTCTCCTTCCCCACTTTGCATGTGAATTTGAAACTTGGTATTAGCTATAATTAGCTAATTATAATTATAATTAGCTATAATTTTGTTACCCTGGATATCATAGTGGTTATATGAGTTAAGCATCAGAAACTGCTTTAAGGCTCACGGTCCATGATCACCCCCCTAGTTTGAAAATCCAAAATTTAAGGTTTTCTAATGTCCAAGTACTGACATGGTACCACAGAGAAAAATTTCTTACTATCCAACTGTTTAATATACAAAATATTTTATTTGTGTAAAATATTTGATATAAATATTATGTATGTAATATAGCAAATACAGTGTATATAAAACATGAATTATGAACTCCTTGGTTATTCTTAGTTCTAATTCCCAAGGTATCTCATATGTATGTACAAAAGTTCATTCAAAATTTAAATGACTCTTATGTCAGAAATACTTTATTCCTCAAACATTCTGGATATCAAGAAACTTGACTAGCAGTAGCTCATTGTATCTGATCCATAAAAAGAGGCTCTGGCTATTTCCAGGATGGGTTAAGCATCGTCAACCAATTGTCAGGTGAATGGTGGTAGTTTATACATTGATATATCTAACTCAATGATCTAGAACCCAACAAGATGAGTAGTGATAGTATTTTCCTTATTAAACAGCAGATTGAGCAGATATTACAGTGGTAAAGCAGCTTACAGAAAGTCATTGCATTGTTGCCAGTGGTTGGGCTTTGGGCCAGGTTTCTCCAAGTTAGAGGATTTGTAGTCAATGAATTGATGTAAGTACACACAGATTTTCAAATCAGCAAGCAAACTTTATTCAAAAACAAACCAATCATATATCAGAAACATTGCTAAGAGTTATTACCTAGACTTCTTTTCATGATAAACAAAGGAGAAGTTTGGTTACTAGCAACATCATTTGGGTGCTTCTCTCTTTTTATATTTTCATTGTGAGTGTACCATTTAATGGCTGAGCCATTGCTCTAACCCTGGTTCTCTATTTTGTTTAAGATATTTTAGATTATAGAAGTTGTTGGTCATTTCATATGTCCTTCCCATAAGCTGTCTTATTTTAAACAGATATACATAAGTTGGTGGTAAACAGAAGGGTCTCTGTAAAATTTCACTTAAATGTCATAATCTGCCTTACTGTACATGTACTCCATGCTGGTGTGTTTTTGTCAACTTGACCCAAATCTAGACATATCTGGTGAGACATGATCTTAGTTGAGAAAGTATTAATGCAGCTCAAGGCAAACAGAGAGCCCAGGCTGTTAACAGGTTGATAAATACATTATCAGAATAGGTAGGTATTGTGAACATGTGTGTACATATGTGTGCATGCATGTGTGTGTGCATGCACACATGAAATACATGTAGACAAGAGTCCTGGTTTCTCAGATGCATTGTTAGAAGAAAGGTGTATACATAGCCCAAGACAAATCTCAGATGGCTAAACTATTTTCTCTATTTGCCGGCCTCACCCTGAGTATCAGAAATTGCTTGAACCATGGCTCCCTGAATCTGTTATTAGTTCTCTGCTTGGTAGTAGAGATGTTCCAAAGTTACTCTTATATATGCTTGATATATGCTTATATCTGTCTTTGGAGTCAGACTTCATGAAAATACAGATAATCTGCTCATAAAACACAATATCTGACCCTTTATTGAAGCTAGAAATATACCTAGAAGGTAATGAGTTCAGGTTGCGGTGAATGTAGTCATTCTCAGAACAGTTGGATCTAACACTCCTCTCTGACTGCTCATCAAGATCAGAAACATTCTTACTCAGTACAAATGCCTTTAATCTTTGTAGCCATAGCTTTATGTTCAAGGTCTAATGCTCAGGGCTATGATTTAAATCTGACCGTATTACCAGTTAGTTTCTCGCTAACCTTCTCTGACTCTCATATTCAATATCATTTCCTCTACAAACCCTCAGCTCTGGCAGTACACCCTAATTTTCTGAATTTATCTTATTAATAAATCTTTTGATATTTTCTTCTCCCTCTGAGCATCTAACACTCACTAAAAATTTTCCTTGACTCTGTTGCATTTCTAAAGGCTCCATTCAACGTCCAAAATTGACCTTTATTTAGATTTTAACTGAGTATGACATTTGTTCATACTTATGAAGCATAATGTAATAATTGTTTACATTTTTACCATGTGCAATAGTCAAATGAAGATAGTGAACACTTTCATTTCTTCAAATACTAGCCATTTGTTGTAGTATTGCTTTTCCCCCACATATTTAATGAGGTCAATGTGAAAGAAACATATGCTCTTCTTCTCCATGTTAGCCTCTGATTTGGAAGAAAAATTGAATACAATAAGTTGAGATCATGGTTCAGCCTTATCATTTGTTATAGCTGTGGGTCAAAGAAGGAATAGAAATTAGATATGTGTCAAAGAGCCCCTGTTGGAATCCAAAAGTTTGGAACCCATTAGAAGAGACAGTGAAGAGGGAGAGAATAAGATAAAAGTGATGGAAGATATGCCTTTAGTACGAACGTTTAATGCAGAGGAAAGGAAAATACTTGATTACACATGCAAGTAGGGGCTTAATAATGATCTCATTTAGGAAACAATGAGTGTATGAATGTCGTGCATTGTGGCTCTGAACTCCTTATATCAATTGGGTAGGACTTTTAAGTTAAAGTATAAGAACCTCTCATAGTCTAATTCATGGGGCTACAGAGTACAGGAACATGTGGGAACAGTGTGAATGCTATGGAAACAGAATGTAACTCCTCATCACAGGGATTGTATAGTTTCAGACAATACAAAAGAGGTCAGGTTTTGATGAGCTACCTCATACTAACCATTAGAGATGCTTAATTATCGCGGTCTTACCTTCCTGTCCCCATAAAGATTGGGAACTGAAAGGCAACAGAGGAGGGACATATTTTCCTAAGAGAACTGGGCAACAGATATGGGTGTTTGATGCTCACCGGGATAAATAAGACTATGTTCACAAGGGAGTTAAGAAAGAATTTAAATAAGCAACATTCTAGAGACTAATTATTCAAATTTAGAGAATTTTCTGAGTTCCATGATGAAGCATAATCTTCCTGAAGTAGAGGAGGTTTTGGCACATCTCAGTGACTTAGAAAGATATGTCAATTAGACCCTTAAAATTCCATCTCTTTGGAACCATAAAATACTAAAACAACCAAGAGGAGATGAGAGATGGGAAAATTAGACAAAGTGGTCATTTGTGTTACTCTAAAGCACATAAGGAAAGATTTGCACAAAACTGTTGGTCGGGGGGAAGAAAATAGGGAGCCTAAGACTGGACTAGTGAGTTTCTGGGAGGTTTTCAAGCCTAGAAACTTCATAGATGGCATAAATGATATCAAATTATACAAATGAAAAAGTCTTAGCCTGTCCCTGAGTGGCAAACTATACCCTATACCCCTGCACTATCCTGTGGACATTTATTCCCTGGGAAAAACAACAAAATAGGTTTGGACTAGAAATTGTTTCCTTGACCTGAAACTCTCTTCAGCGGCAGATGTTGCCATGTCAGAGGTAACAAGCCAGTCTAGAACCTGTCGTGTATGGAGATCCAATTCAGGTAACAAGCAGAGGCACATTTCTGTTGCTCATTAGCCTTAGGCCAGGCTTAGAAAGCTAGACTCAGTCCCACATATCCTGACAAGGGTAGGGAGATGGGCAATGGTGTCATTGCAGTAGCCCACAATAAGGAGTCAGAAGAACTTATAGACGATGGCTGTAGGGTATGGATAATTAAAGAAATTATTACCTCTGACCCATGTTATTTTGAACATACATTTCGGCAGTCTTTGACTACAACCATGAACCATGTTAATATTTGCCTTTAGTATCTCCTTACCTGCTGACTCCTGAGACTAATTTGCTTTTGCTTGGCTGATATGGACAAATGTGGATCTTCTAAGAGCAGACTCACCCACTTTAAAATGTTTTCTTTTGTAAGAGTATTTTAAAGCTAATCCCTAAATGTCTTATGGATTTGGAAAGGTATATGGAAAAACAGTAAAGCTAGAAGATAGAGTTTGAAATAAGGTATCCTGCATGGGTGAGAAAAGGCATACTCAAAAGTTGTAAAGTTGTTGAATAAAAATCTCATTCTCAGGGTTGGTTTAGCTTCCTTTAAGATACCAATTAGAGAGGACACTGAACCCCACACCCCATATAATAATGGTGACTGACACTGTTGAATATGTTTTAGGTGGGAAATGGGGCCCAAGGATCACCTGCTGGGATTCCTGATTCTTGTGATCTAGAACAAGAAACTGGATAAGGCCATGTGGACAACAATAGTAACTATGTTTTATTATGAAGGAAAACACATCTAAGGAAGAAAGCAGACCTGATCTGGGAAGAATAGGCAAAGACTCAAAGGCACTTATGTTGTCTCAATCAGGCATTTTATATTTCCTTATCTAGGTCTTGCATTTGTCTTGTATATTCTATACATGTTCTATGTCAACCTTGGTAAGAAGAGGTTTTCAGGTTTTCTCTTCTTTCATTTGCTATTTTGACCTCACTTTCCATCTATTTTTATTTACAACTATCTCTAAGAGTTGTAGCCTCAGAAATCTCTTGGGGGAACTGGATCATACTGAGCCTTTTGTGAGTTTTTCCATCAGGATACAGGGATAAAGGAAGTCACCATCTAAAAAAGACAAGAAACTCTCTTCCTAGTTTACCTAGAATTTATGTCCCCTCTACCAGCAATTGGACAGAATTCCTTTGTCACAAGCGATTCAGTTTGAACTGTTAGATATTGAAGGACATAGACATTAAAGAGAGACTAAAAATTATATAGTCTAAGAAAGAGGAATTTTCTCATGTTAGTCAATGGTCTCAGGAAGGGCAAGAGCTAGGAAAATTAAAGCCATGCTTGTCACAGGAGACCCGGCCTTGTGTAGCTTGCTTCAGGGGTGTTTTCCCCCAGACAGTAAAGATAAATACTCATGGGTATGTATCAAAAACGTGGCAAAATCCAAAAGAAGAATTTAAAGATGGAAAAAGCAAATATGAAGCTATGATTATTGAATACATGCTTCCCACTATGATGATAATAGACTAAATTTCTGAAACTGTAAGTTAGCCTCAATGAAAAGTTTTCTTTCATAGGCATTACCATGGTTGTGGTGTCTTATAACAGCAATAGAAACCTTACTAAGAAGGTCTCCAACTTTTGCAAAGAAAAGTTTTCTCAATGAAGGTTGATAACTACACTTAAATTTGAAGATTTGGAGCTGGATGTCTTTGATGAGAGAAAACATAAGGCATTTGTCTTTCTGGGTCTGGGTTACCTCTTTCAGTATTATCTGTGCTATTTACATTCATTGAACTGCAAGGCTCATGATTTGTTTTTCTTTACAGCTGAATACACTTGTCAGTAACCCCCACGTTTAAGTGCCAATTTCTCTAAGAAGTCTTTAGAGGTGAATTTCTCTGTATTTGTTTTTTATGGTTTTTTTGTTTGGTTTTTGGGTTTTGTGGGGTTTTTTTCTATGATCTGAAATTACCCTTCTCTATAACTTGTACTAACTTGTACTTTTACTTTATGTCTTACAAATGACGAATATCTCTATAGCCAGTCCAGTAAATCTCAAAAAAGGCAGGGGAGGGGACGCTGAGACCAAGCTCAATGACAAAATCAAATATACAGATATTTTAAGTTTACTTTTCTTTTTTTCTTTCTTTCTTATTTATTTATTTTTTTCTTTCTTTCTTATTTATTTATTTATTTATTTATTTATTTATTGAGACAGGGTTTCTTTGTATAGTAGCACAAGCTGTCCTGGAATTAGCTCTGTAGGCCAGGCTGGCCTTGAACTCACAGAGATCCTCTTGTCTCTTCCTCCTGAGTATTGGGATTAAAGGTATGTACCACAGCCTAGATCTAAGTTTCTTTTATTAATGTGATTCGAACTGTTGATAGAATTGAGATAAAACCAATTTATTATTGTATAGATTGATTTTAAGTTTGACCTTTAACATTTCAGTAACATATCCTAAGGACATGAACATTAAATTCCAAGACAGTGATGATAGAGAACGTACCATCACTAATAGCAAATCCTGTCCATTTTGACTATGTAAATAGTGAAGACTTCAATCAAAAAAGGAAGGGGGTTCTTTAGCAATCTACACTGTAACCCACAAATTCTCTGCTACCCCAGGTAGTTGGGACAATGTTTACCAAGTAAAGGAAATTTTGTTCCACACTGGTAAATGCAAAGGTCACCTAGTTGGTGTCAAAACAGTATAGATGTGTGAATCTTCT
Organism: Microtus ochrogaster; assembly: GCF_000317375.1. Classification (NCBI taxonomy): domain Eukaryota; kingdom Metazoa; phylum Chordata; class Mammalia; order Rodentia; family Cricetidae; genus Microtus; species Microtus ochrogaster. The sequence goes on along the minus strand of NC_022028.1, from coordinate 28,978,743 downwards.
CAAGTGATAGAAATTTTTGCTGAAATAAAGAGAAATCATAAAAGTAAAAGTCATTGTGAATGACTTCCCCAACTAACACAAACACCAAAGTCAAGATGAAAGAATAAAAAGCTCTAGAATTTTTCTGCCAATCAAAGGGAAAGAGAGGGTTTTCAACCTGGCTTTGTGAGTCATTTACAGAGTTTACTGATCAAGCCATTCTGTGGTTTAATTTTCCTTGATTAGCAAAGCAATTTGCTTCAGCTTCCTCTAACTTGATAATCAATTTTAGCAACTACGAAAGTGAAAATGCCACACAGATTGCTCCCATGGCTCTGAGCTGCTAATCAATTTTGAAAACCTAAATCTAGCTGTATTTTACCCTGTCACTTCTGGCTTGACATCGTTAATATCTCTCATGACTCGGAATGCTGATGAGTGAGTTTCCACATGAAGTACTGCACTAAAATGATACTTCACTTTGGCTTAAGGATTGTCATCTTATCTCTGCACTTACTGTTCTGCCTTAAGAAATTGGTGGGTGTCTGCGAAGAGAGCAACATTTTAAATAAAGTTATCATGAATTAATTCATCTTCCAGGTCTCATTTCAGAAGAAAAACTGCACATATAAATTTTCTGTTGTAAAGAAAATACAGATGCATTATTAATTGAATGCTAGACACATTGAAGCCATAGAATGAAGAATGGGAAGGCACTGGGGACACCATCCACTCTAGCCCCTGACTTAGCTAAACAACTGAAGGCACCAGGCAGACACGAACTGTCTCATGGTCACCTGCATTCAGTTTCCAACTTGCATTAAATGGGAAAAAAAATGGCCCAACATTGCCTTAAAATCTTGCCATGCAAAGCTTCAGGAAATATGGGAGAACTGAGAGGCTGAGAAGGCTCCACCTTAGCCACACGGTCTGAAAACCTGCCTGTCTTGTGATCATGAGAAGCAGTGATCTCATCATGCCCACCAAAGTGTTTGAAATATTTTAAGGGCATCAGCCTGCTTCCCTAAATTGAAATTTCTTTGTCTCAAATGCTCATAAACTAAACATTTTTCCCTTCATGTTTAGCATCTGAATTAACTCATCAACCATCTGGACCCTCCAGCCATATGACACTTCTTAGAGAAAGATTTAGACAGTTCTTTGGAAATGGGGTCTGAAGAAGAGAGTTCTGAATACTCAGTTAGGGTATTACCAGAGTCTGGAGATAAAGTATGCTCCGAAGTCTCTGCTTAATTTATAAGAATTGTTGCATGTCGGATGTCAAATTTCAAAATTTCCTGTTTAAGCAATGTAGCCACAGGTTGCTGAATAGGACAGGGGCCATTCTTAGGCAACCAGAATCTCAGTACATCAGAAAGGCACAACACACCAAAGACCAGGTGAGAGGCACAGGATTAGAAACACGCTAGCTGCCTGCAACAAGCAGTAACTGGAGAGAGTGGGATGTGTGTTATGTGGGAACCAAGATGTAGCAAAGGTTCTTCTTTAGTGCGGTGTGCAGGTTAGCTGTTCTCCCTGTCCTCATTTATTCTTCAAAAAATGACTTTTCATTTTTTAGTCCTCAGAGATATTTAGAGTTTAAAGAATACTAAGTTGACAGTTTTTCTATTCAATACTCAGATATATTCCACAGCCTGTTGACTTCCATAATGCCTGTGACCACTCTCTGATTTTGTTTTGTTATCTTATTATTCCGTTGTGCTAACGATGGATCATAGGATTTCATGCTTGTTTGGAAGAATTCAATCAATGAGCCACAGGCAAAGCCAGTTAGGCCTTTCCATTTTGAAGAGTAATCAGGTATTTCCTGGCTTTGTTATCTCTCCGTATGTGATTCTTAGGTACTAGATGACAAGCTATTACCCCGTGGTGGAGAAATTTTAGCAATAGCATTAGGCATGGCCTTAAAGTTCCCTTCTTCAGGAGTGTGATCTACTGGTACCTGGCATGAAAGGTGACAGAGAGAGGATGTGCAACGCTGACTCCCATGGGCTCTGATGAGGGGGACACTCCTATTCTCATTCAGAGGACTCAGCTACCCCGAAAGCTAAAGACACTCTTTGATGATGATCCTATGATCTCAGCACTCAGAAGGCTGGGACAGGATGAACTTGGGTTTTAGACTAGGTTGGGCCACTTGGACAGACTTAAGAAAAGACAAAAATAACAAGATAGAAGATAATCTAGGAAATAACAGGGCTCTTATCTTCAGAGTGATTAATATCATAAAATATAAAAGGAAAAAAACCCATGAGGCCGGAGAAAACATGATTCTCTAAGTAGAAGATACAGTGGAGACTACTCTTACAAATGGGGGAAATGGTACCTGGAGAGACATGGAAAGGTTCACAGAGTGGATGGACAACCTTCTCTTGAAAATTGTTCACTGATATTTGAACAAATTCTGTTACATTGGTATCTCTCTCTCTCTCTCTCTCTCTCTCTCTCTCTCTCTC
>NC_022028.1:28947320-28976187 GCF_000317375.1 Microtus ochrogaster | reverse complement strand
ACACACATACATAAAATTTTGAAAAGGTAACAATAAGGTATATAGAAGTAAATGAACAGTCATGGGCTGATGTACTAAGAATTCAGAAAAAGTGTGTTTTAGGAGAGGAATTTATACACCAAACTGCAGTATTCTTTTCCCTAGCATCCTTTCTGGTATTTATTATATTTTTGTTTCCTTGACAATAGCTATTCTGACTAGATTGAAATGGAGTCTGTATATTATTATTATTATTTGTTGTTTGAGAATTTCTGAAAGTGAGTTTTAACCATATTTAAACCACATCATCGGTTCTTTCAGAACCACACCCACCTTTCCTGACGACCCTTTGTGCCCTCTTTGTTGTTAACATCCATTGAGTTCAATATGTGCTTCCTTACATTCATTGAGATGTGGCCTTCTACGTCTGGAGCGTGACTGACCTACCAGAGACAATATTCTTAAAGAAAATCGACTGTCCCTTTTTCAATGGCTAGCAGTTGACTGTGAGCTGGGTGTGGGTCTTGTTGTCCACCTCCCTTCTACACGCAGGTAGTTGGTCCGCATTGAGCTTGCTTGGGGCATCCCTGTGCTGTTTATACCTGCTGTGAGTTCAAGGGCACAGCTGCTCTGCTTTGTCTGAAGGATGCCACTCTCTCACTACTTCTGCCTTTTTCTGTCCTACCTTCCCCTCTTCTGAAAATACCTCTGAGCCTTGGAAGAGGGGGGTGTAGTATAGTGGTTCCATTAAGGGCTGAACAATCTACAGCCTCCCTTTCTGTACACTTTGGCCAGTGTGGGTCACTGAGGTCATTACCATCAACAGCAAATAGCAACTTTCTCAGAAGAGGGTTCAGATATTTGTTTCAATTTGCATTTCTCAGATTGCCGAAGATGTTGACCAGATTTTATGTTTTTGTTGGTCACTTATTCTTCTTCGGATATTAGTCAGGGAATTATGTAGCACACAACACTCATCTGTGCTCTATGTGCTACCATACAGTTCACGAGCCGGACAAGGGGCTGAAGATTGAAACACACAAAGACTCACAGACAGAGACACGGGTCATTCTTGATGCCAAATCCTTGATGCTTCAAATCCTTGAAACAGGAATGCACACAGCTCTCAAAGGCATAGCCAAATATGGAGTTGTTTATTTCCAACAAGACAGGATGTCGGCGCCATCTTGTAATGGCCATCCTGTCCGGCTCCCTGCAATCTGGGGCTTCACAGCTCCCAATTAGAATTAGATGACTCATTTAATGGGCCATTGTTTGGGGGTAGTTAATTTTTGAAGTCTTTATATTCTGGATAACTGCCTTCTGTTGAAAGAAATGGCAAGTATTTCCTCCCACGCTGTCTCCATCTTTGTGCTACACTATATGATGCTTTTAGTTTTGCATTAAACATCACAGTTGCTCCACAGCCTTCCACATATAACACCTCAGTAGATGAGAAAGCAGTAATCATACACAGAGGATTACATGGGTCAAAAACTAATTGCCGATACAAGCAACAAATAGCAAGAAATACAAATAAAGCATGAATTTAGTTGAAGGGTACATATGACAATATTTTCTATCTTCTTGGAAGAGTAAGAGTACAAGTAAACTATAACATTGAATTTGATAATTTAGAGACTATTAATTTCAATAAATATCACATGCCCAGCAATAGATAGCCAACACAAAATGAACTCAATGACATCTCTGGAGGGTTTGGATTCAGTTGAGAGGAGAGGTGGTGAAGATCTTGGAAGAGTTTGGGGAGGAGAGACCATAATCAGAATATACTGTATGGAAACAATCTATTTTCAATGAAAAGTAGAAAAACAATGAACAAAAAATAGTAAGATTCTCTTAAAAGAACAGCAAAGTTTTAAATTTGCATCTAATTTGTTGAAAATTATGGCACATTTGATACTATGATTTAAGAAAAACTGTCAGTATCTTTATTTTTTCCTTATTTGCTTATCTCTCCCCTCAGCATGTGTGTGTGTGTGTGTGTGTGTGTGTGTGTGTGTGTGTGTACCATAGTGAGTATGTGATTGTTATAGGATGATTTTCTAGAGTTGGTTCTCTCCATCTACTCTAGGCTCCAGGGGTTGAATTCAAGTAATCAGACTTGAGCTGCAAGTACTTTTACCTACATGGTCATCTCACTGACCCCCAAATTGAATTTTTATTAAATGTATTTTAACTGCAAAGTAACATGAAGCAAAAAGCCGGGCGATGGTGGCGCACACCTTTAATCCCAGCACTCAGGAGGCAGAGGCAGGCAGATCTCTGTGAGTTCGAGACCAGCCTGGTCTACAGAGCTAGTTCCAGGACAGGTACCAAAGCCACAGAGAAACCCTGTCTCGAAAAACCAAAAAAAAAAAAAAGTAACATGAAACTTTAACATAAAGATTGAGAATCTGCATTACTCAGACACTGGCCAGAAGGGAGGAATGAAGAGCAATGGCAGGACTTTTCACTCAGATGGAGAGCTATTTCACAATGGTTAACGTTCTATCAGAGAAGAATAAAGGCAATCCTAATCTGGGTGCCTTTAATACAGCCAGAAAACACAAATCCTAGCTATTTACAAATGGACAAAATGATCAGTCAGTGATTTTAGCATGTTTTATCAACTGAGATTCTTTTAGAACTCATAACACTGCTTAGCCTATGAGATACCTCTTCTGTCCTTGAGAAATGAATGAGCAACTTTTCAGTTAGATGCAGAACAAATGCTAGGACTACTACCATTTCCAGCTGAAATGACAGGCTTGTGAAGGGACCAGAGATCCCATGCCACATAAGACACATGAGGCTCATATTAGCTCAACATCTCTGAAATATCACGTTTTGGTTTCTTTTTGCAATTTTTTATAAACAAGTCAAAGTCACCTCAAGGGAAATACCCTCTTTCAGTTTGAGAGGAAACTCATTCTCAGTGGATATTAACCAGAGATGATTCTATATCTCAGAGATTTTTGGTCATATCTGAAGATAAGTTTTAAGTGTTTTATCTGGATCAGCAAGTGCTGCGCAGCTGCTGGGTTCAGAGAATATAAATCAATGTCCTATAATGTATGGGGCTACCCCACAGCAAGGAGTCATTTGATCTCAAATCTCAAAACTGTTAAACCTAAGAACCCAATATTTCAAAGCAAAATATTAGTTCCAAATTCATTTCCTGCATTCATTAATTTATTCAGGACCGTATATGATATGCTAATATTTCCACTAATCTAAACTGTAAGTAAATTACAAAATCTTACCTACCAGTCTGCTATAAAGGAAAGTTCAGAGGACATGGTGTTCATTAAGTCAGAGTTTTTCATATCTGCAGGGAATTCCACTCTCTATTGAGGAGAAGCCTGCACAGTAATATTTATATAATATGTAAGTATGTGATATTTTGAAATTAGAAAATACAAACACATATTTGGAAAATGCTTCCTTGTGGAGATATGGGCTATGTATATGTTGATTCATTGCTACCATTTCTTTCTTCATGTCTGATGTCTGTCTAAAATCTTTCAGTCCATTAAGCAAATGTCTTATATAGTCTTAATAACAGTAATCAATCTACTACCAAAGTGCTTCGTTCACATCTGAGCAGCTATAGAATACAGAGTTCTTTTTTTCTAAGACCATTTTGCTGAAAGAAAAAAAAAATCCAAAGAGGAGCAAGAGAACAGCCAGCAACTGCAGTTTTGGAGGCTTTATTTTTTAAGCATATAGCCTCTCTGTGTATGAAGACATCACCTTTTCTCTCTGCGCAGTCCAAACTCCGGTGTGTACCCTGAACTAATCCTTAGGTTCTAAAACTCTGCAAAGATTTAACATTTCTCTCTAAAGCCACTGTTTATTTTCTCAGCTTTTTTTGTGGTCTGTGTGTGATTTCACCCAAATAAAGAGAATGAACTGAAAATAGGTTAGTGTTTAACTGATTTTACCTATTCATAGGGAAGAATTTTCATTTCAGGAATGTGTGTTTATATGCAGCTTCCACCTTCTCTGAAACATGAGAGAAAAGATCTTGTCTATCAATTGGCTTCACTTTACCTACATCTGTTTAGGACGTCAAATATTTGTGTGAAAATATTTTTTTCTCTGTGGCAAGAAGCAAGGAACCAGACATCTAGGGAAGCCCTGAGAGGCATATAAAATAAAACCAGGACTTTCTGAGGCATGATTTGGTCCAAAATCAACATGTGTCATTAGCATTTATCATAAATGACATGTTAAATGGGATTTGCTTAGTAACCATGGACAACATGTTTTTTTTTCCTCTCTCTCTTAATTTATGTGACTAAGCTCTGTTATTTTCCCTGATGTATGCATGGAAACAAATCCAATAGGCAGCTATTTAAGAAGCTAGAACTCCCACCCAGCAGAGCCAGATAGTCAAATAAAAATTGAGAGGTGGCATTTGCCCCACAGAGTGTAACATGAAGACAAAACAAATGAGCCTATAACTGCACAGTGAGTTACCAGCCAACCTGGAAAGCACCAAGATATAGCTTGAAATTACCATAAACTCAAAGATGGAGAGAAGTTTCCAGCCAGGTGAAACTCAAAACAGTTTCTCCTTTGTGGGCTGTTGTGTGTCACACTCAGGTTGAATGAATGAGCTTTAGCACACTTGAGCTCAGTCTTTTAAAATTTTCTGTGTTTGATAATGCCACACATGAGAACCCTTTAAAGAATAGGCCTCAGCCTTCCACTGTCTCTGGTGTCTGGTACAGCAATTACACAATCATTGAGATATTAGTTACGTAAGGGTTTGGCTAGAGCTTGTCTGTAAGACAGGGAAAGGAGCTAGAGCCTCCTCTGCTCTTCGTCTGATTGTCTCAAGGTACCAATGAAGAACTCCCTCTCCAGTTCTACACTCAAGGATATGGAGCTTGGGAGGCATTAGTCCACCTATGAAAATTATACAAGTGGCTAATAGTAGAGCCCTTTGTGGTCTACACACTGTAATTCTACGTCAAAATTGTGTGGATCTCAATACATAGTTTCCTGGCTCGGGAGCTAGAGGGAAACAAATACCAAAGCATTTTTCATCTTGATCACAAAGACTCTAAGTCCTCCCCCATCCCTATCCCCTTAAGAAGAAAGAGAAAAGGTACAAAAGGGTTATGATTTCAGTTTTGCTAACAGTTATGGCATGCCCGGCATATAGAGATGATCTTAAATTGTGCTTCAGATTAATAGGTGCTGATAGAGATTAAAATGAGTTGTTGGCATTTGATGGGCTGAAAGAAAAATCCATTATCAGATTTCATGATTATTATTTAAACCTTTGTATAATACCTACAAAGCTCTCCCAATGGCTTTAGTGCTGTTCATTAAATTATGTAGAGAACCACCTGTGGAAAGTGTTATTGGTTTTCATCAATTCCTCCAACTTTTAAAACCATCTCTTCAGAGAAAGTTAACGTTGAAATGAGACAAGATGATAATGGATGCTTCCATGTGCAGCTCTCAGCACCATTTACCCAGCTTCATATTCATGCTCTACTGATTTGGGAAGGAAAAAATTTCTCTAGTATAAGAACAATGACGTTTTAGACTCAGCGGTTAAGTTAGGATTGAGTTCCTAAAATATAATGTACACATTCAGACATCTTAGTGATACATCTTATTTCCTTCGTGATAAAGGGGATTCAAAGACGTATGCCTTTAGAAATAGACTCTTGCTACACCTATTCACTTTCCTTCTACAACATTTCATAGTAAAGTAGGACCTCTTGTGCCTGAGCCGTCATATCTGAATTCTAGCACACAGAAAGGAGAAAGCAACAAAAATCGATGTTTGCTCATCGGAAAGTACCAGATAGAGAACATGCTGTGTTATACTCAAGTGCATGGCAACATACAGCTACAAGACATGCTTAGAAATGCAGGGTTTACTCGGGGCCAGCAGGTGCTAAACTAAAATCCAAGGGCTGTAAAGTGGAAAAAGGAAAGCCAGATATGCAATAGCATTCTGTAAACAAGCTTCCAGTTTATATGCTCCATCCTAGTGAAGGTCCTGAATCTGAGACTTAACTCCCCTTTCCCTTGACAGCCACTGGATTCCTCCCTGTGTGCAAGTGCCAGGTTTTCTTGTAGCTCATTGCACACGTGTCTCTCTTCTCAGCTCTTGCCTTGGCTCTGTTTGGCACATCCAACATCCCTTTCACACTCGACTCTCTGTGACTACAACCTTGACCTCGATTCAGGCTGGGCTCAACGCCATGACTGAGTGAAACAGAGCAAGCATTCATGTTGGTCCAGTTTGGACTTTAGTTCAGTTTTGTAATTATAACAAACACTCATGGAACACCTGACTTTCAAGTTGGTGCCTAAACACAGCCAAAAGTCCCCTATCTGAAGTTCTTGAAACTAAAAATGTATGAGTTCTTTTAAGATTTGGAGTATTTACACATGGAAAATAAGGATGTATCTTGCAAATGGCACCCAAGTTTAAACTTGAACTCTGCTTATGCTCATATGCACATTATACATATTGCCTTCTGGTGATTTTTCAGTGTTTTAGTGTCCCATAAACCGTCATATAAAGTCAGTTGTAGAATTTCCCACTCGTGGAGGAGTTGTGATTGTGCTCCAAAATCTGAGATTTTGAATTTTGAATTTTGAATTTTGGATTTTTTATCAGGATTTTACCTATATTACAATCTATGTCCTCTTTGGTAAAACTGGGGTATTAAAATGGGTCTACCACATAAGGCCTACCCAAATGATTGTCAGTGTTGTAGGATCCTGTGTAAGTAGGATGTAGCCTATATTTCCTACTAGCAGAATAAAAATGAATAAGCCTAACCCCAACACCTGTATGGCTCAATGAGACCTCCATTCCATATGCACAGTTCTGTTCCAAGAAAGCTCCTAATCCCTTACAGAGATACAAACCATTGCTTTTTCATTTCACCTCTGTGTCCTTTTCTTCATTGTTCTCATTTAACACAGCTGTCTTCTTTCAGAGGCTTGGTTTAATCCCCATCTGAGGCCACCCTTCCACACCTGTAGAGTTTGTTTGAACCACCCTTAGGAAGGCATAACCAATGCCTACAGAGGACGAACAGTAAATGTGTGCTTCCCAAGCAGAAGGCTGTTCCAATTTAGACTTGAATGACAAGCTTTGAAGTCTGCCAAAGGCAGTGACTTAAAAATAATGCTAGAAGAGACATTTAACCATTCACTAGCAATGGAGACTCCATCTAACAAGACTTACAAGGTATCTCCTATCTGAGAATTCAGAGTACATATGCCTCAGCAATTCCAAGGAACATAAATCCAGAGAACTGGCAAGGTAACAGGCATGATCTACTGATATAGCAAGCAATGAGGAGAATTCAGATAATGTTATGTTAATCAGTCACCTTCCAAAACATGTCTGTTCACACAGTCAAATCTGCAAGAGAGAATTGGTAATATTGGACTTACCATAAAAAGAGACAGGTGGACCAATGGAATCAAACCAAAGACTCTGATATTAATCCACACACCTATGAACATCTGATTTTTGACAAGGAAACTAAAATTATTTAATTGAAGAAAGAAAGCATCTTCATCAAATTGGTCTGACATAACTGGATATTAACATGTAGAAGAATGCAAATAGATCCACATCTATCCCCATACACAAAACTCAAATCCAAATGATTTTCCTAATGTTTCCTGGGAAATAGTGTTCAATTAGGAGATCCATGAGGCAAAACTTCTCATGTTTATTATATGGTGGTTATAAATATATTTTTATTAAAAATAGGATTGTCATTTTTCCCACAAGTAAAGATATTTCAAAGTGGAGCCACACCACCATCACGCACTACACCCACCTGAATGCTCATTGGTTTTGCTTTCATCTTTGAGCTTTATTTTGTAAGAATAAAGCACAATTTCTTCAGTGCACAAATTTTGTTCTCAATAGGAATTTACTAAATAATCTGAAAAAGTCAAGGCATGAAGGCGTTTAGTATGTTTAACAAATGACTTTTATCCAGTGTCCAATATAGTAAAAGTAGTACATACAAGTTGTTTCTACCAATATACTCAATATGCTGGCCATTGAGAGCCATTTGCAAAAAAAAAAATCTTCTGTAACAAGTAAAAAACATTTTCTAAAGTTTCATTCTTGATAAGCAGCAAAGTTTATACTTCAAGCATGAGGTTTTATTTAATTACCTGCTAGTTAGATCAAATATGAACTTAAACAGAAAAAATATGTCAATTTGACAATGTTTAGAGTTCTGTAATTTTGGAAAACTACAGGTTTTATTTCCGTGCACAGAATAAATGTGTACTGTCTGGTTGCCTCTTTCTTTCTTACTGTTTCAATATTTTTTTCACTCATGATTCAATCACAAATTAACATTATCATTTATGTTCATGATTAACTTAATTTACAAAGTGTTCACAAATTATGGTAAATATTTAATCCTTAAAGGGAAAAGTATTTTCTGTAGATTCAGGAATCACACTAAAAATGAATGATTTGTTTATTTTAAATGATTTTACATTTGAGGCAGCTGATATCACTGTTAAAACTATAATCAAATTTTTGCTCAAAGTTCAGTATAGTGGTTTGATTGAGAATGGTCCCTATAGACTCATATATGTGAAGATACAATTCCCAGTTGGTGGAACTGTTTGAAAAGGATTCGGAGGTAAGGCCTTTTTGGAGGAGATTCGTCACTGTGGATGGAATTTGACAAAACCCATTTCCAGTTGGATCTCTCTCTGTAAGCCTCTCACTTTCTCTCTTTCTTCCTCGGTGTCTCTGTGTATGTACATGTGTGTTCCTTTGTTTATGTGTGTGTGTCTGTGTATGTATGCTTCTTCTTTTGGATAAGATGTGAATTCTCATCTTCTGCTGCAGTGCCATGCTTGTCTGCCTACAGCCTCTTTCCTCACCATGGTGGTCATGGGCCATATACCTGGAACCTTGATTTGCAAATTAATTGCATGATTTTGTGTTTCTTTGTTCAGTGGGTTTTGTCATGACAATAGAAAAGTAGCTAAGACATTTTGTTGTTGGAAATTTCAATAACTACAGATCAATTTTAATATATAAAATTATATAGTAAAAGTGTGTGATTTAAAACAAAAGATACTTACTATCGACTAAAAGAAATGTTTTCCTGAGAAGAATCTAACATATAATCTACCTATCTCCAGGAGCACTCAGTCAAGCTACACCTATGGGACAGACTTCATAAACTAGATACTAATATCTTTCAGTGGAGAACTGTACTAGAAATCAACAACAATAAAATTTGTAAAGTCCTCATATACTTTAATATTAAACAATATGCGTGCATCTAAGTGATATGAGTAAAAGAAGAAACCTCAAGGCAAAGTTTTAAATAATTTAAACTGAATAAAAAAGAAAATACAGCTTTATCAGAATTTTAGAATATTGCAAAGCAAGCCTGAGGGGAATATATAGCATTAAAGGTGAGTCTTAGGAAAGAAGTTTTTTATTACTAATAATGCAGTTTCCACAATAAGGAAACTAGAAAAACAAAACAAAATTTAAAACCATACTGGACAGAAGAATAGGCATCAATGAAGAAAAAGATAGGAAATGAATGGAGATAGTCAATAAAATCAAAATGTGGTTAGAGACAACTGACAAATCACTGGGAGCAGAAGCAGAAGATGAGCCAACACTACAGACTCCAGATACTTTAAAGAAGAGCAAAGTACTATGAGACTCTCTATATTCAGGGATTTGGTGAGCCTGTAGTCAGAGGCTGCTCATTCGTTTCCAAGCTTCCTAGACCCCAAATATTCACAAGGAAACTCTATTATTTAAAATACTGTCTGCCAATAGCTTAAGTGTATTCCTAGCTAACTCTTACATCTTAAATTAACACATTTCTATTAATCTGTGCATTGCCACATGGTTGTGGTCTACAGGTAAGTTTCTGTCCAGCATCAAGGATCTATCTTATGTGGCGGCTACATGGCTTCTCCTTGACTCCTCCTACTCTTTCCTCTATCTGCTTGGAATTCCTGCCTTCTCCTATACTGTGCTGCAATAGGCACAAAGCAGATTCTTTATTAACTAATGGTATTCACTGCATACAGAGGGGAATCCCACATCACTTCCCCTTTCTGTCTAAATAAAAAGGAAGGTTAACTTTAACATAGTAAAATTGTACATAAAAAACAGTTATCAAGCAATAATTACAGTTACAATGTTTATATTTTATATTTTATCATAACTAAGGAAAACTATAACTATCTATTCTTAAGCTCCATCAAAGAATCCAGAAAGATATAATATTACTAAATAAACAGGAGGCGCATTGTAAGCAACTTCCACAACTCTAGAATTGACAGAGACATCTCCTGCCTGGACAGTTACCCAAAGTTCTTCTGCATCATTGAAAATCATCTTCAGCCTACAGGCCCATAGTATCTGGCAGACCTTTCCATGAGGGAGGAAATTTGACAATCTCTTATGTCTTGTACTGCCAAAGCTTGTCAGTTGCTTTTTTTCTGTCCTGCAAAATGTGTGGCTGTTCTCTCATGAAACAAGAACTCTGAAGGACTGTTTCACCTTCTTTAGGCAACTTTAACAGTCATTTTACTGTGGGTCCTGTATATCCAGTTCATACAGCATAACATCAAACAGTACAGGTAAGAGAAGTTTCTTTCCCAAATGGCTAACAACCTCCATAAGGAACCTGTTTGATGCCAATCATACTCTTGATGTAGATTGGCCAAACCGGTCTACAGAATGATTTCTAATATAGTCAGGGTTACACAGGGAAGTCCTGTCTCAACAAGCAAACAAATGGACAGAAACCAATTTCAAAATGCATGATACCTATATAAGGACTTCTTTAAATGTCTGATTAAAGAAATTTCAGAATGAAGAAATAGGATGACTCAAAATTATCAAGATAGCAGAACTTTCCATCTTGTTTTATATACTCAATACAATCACATTCAAATTCCCAGCAAGACATTCAATGGAACTGGGAAAATTGTTATAAAGTTTTTATACAGGCAACATTTATGATAGTATGATCTTGAAGCAGGAAAGAAACCTGCAGGAATGCTCTGATATGATTCAAGGCTCTATAAATTAGGAAAATAAAGAAGAGAGAAAGAGCTCAAAAGTAGACCACTAAGCCATCTATTGGACAGAAGAGCAGGGTCTTCTGTTAAGCAAAAATAGTCTGTGTAAAAATGGTATTTGAATAAATTAGCATCCACATTTTTTTTAATATAATAACAAACTGAAACCTCTTAAAAATTACTGAAAAGGATCATAGGCCTCTATAGAAAATACAAAACTATGGGACTCCTAAAGACGACACAGAATGGAAGCTACATGACCGCAGGTGCTGCAATGAAACCATGTGTAAAGTTTAAGAAAAGGCATTACCACTGACGTAATAAAGTCTAATAAGCTGGACTTCATTAAAATTAGAGGGTCCTGTTCTGTGAGAGACAATGGAAACAAAATGAGAAACGAAGCCACAGACTGGGGGGAAGGTATCTGCAAACGGTGTGTTTGATAGAGGATAGTTATACAAGAACTCTTAAAACTCAACAATAAGGAATACTGCTGTCCTGCTAAAGAAATGTAGCGGAAAAATGACTCCTAAGGACATTCTACTCTACTCACAGAGCAGTGTGCCTTGTCCTCCTGAGTATATGGGAACAAATGCAGAAACCCAAAGATAGACAGTGTGCAGAGAGATAGAGACCTTGAAACACTTAGTCTTCCGTGGGATGTCTCTATCAAATTCTTCCCCTCAGGGATCAGAGAGCCTTGCGCAAGATGAGGTAGAAAGAGTGTAAGAGCCAGAAGTGATGAAGGAAACCAAGGAAACAAGGCCTTTGTAAACACAGAACTGACATATATGTAACTTGCAGGGGTCTGCACCAGATGGAGTCTCAGCATTGATAGACGTGTACACAAGCCTCCGTCTTTAACCCAGAAACTTCCTCCATTTAAAAAGCACTTGCAAATAAAAAATTAGTTTTCTCTAATGGAATCCCCTGGGGATGCAAACCACTTTTAAGAGCAGGCCCCATGCCTATAAGTAAGTGACTAAACCAAAAAAATTCAGTGGCATCTTTGGAGGTTCCTCATCTCATAATGTTTTCTCATGGCATTTCAATTATATTTTATATCTGACAGTTCCTTCATGTATTTATTATGACTTCTGGTTTTACGTTTTTATGAGATTCCTATGCATATGAATGTATGTGTATGCGTTTATATGTTCTTTTCTTTTGCTCTTCTTTTCTCTGTGTTTGTTTTGTCTTTATCCCTGATTGATCTTATTTTATTTTATTGTTATTTTTACATTACTGTTTGTTTTATTAAAAAGAGACAGAAAGGGTATAGATTTAGATGGGAGGGGAGGTGGAGAGAATCTCAAGGAGGGGAAAACATCAAAATATAGTGCATGAAGAAAATCTTTTATCAATAAAAGGAAAATAGGAAAAAAAAGTCTGAGAAATCTTACTAGGTATGATGATATGCAAATTACTCCCAATACTTGAAAAATAGAGGCAGGAAGATCCCTGTGAGTTTGAGGCCAACCTGATCTACATAGCAAGGTCCACACACTAAGGTGGCATGATGAGTTCTTTTCTCACACAAACAAAAATATGAGGCTCTGAATGTGGCTAGGGCACAGGATGGGAAACATTTGCACATTCCCCTCAGTTCACTGTGAACTTAAAATTCCACTAAAAAAAATCTTCATTTAAAAGTATAAAAACCAAGAAAAAAAGAGTTTAACTGTTAAGAAAGAAACCACTAAATCACTGGTTTCCACTTTTGGTGCTGAGTCTGTCTGGAACTTAACTTTCAGCTGGTGGCCTTTACACCGTTACAAGTGTGATTTTCTGATTGAGGCTAGTAAAATGTTGACATTATTAAGAATGGTTCTTTTCAGATTGGAGAGCTGATTCAACAGTTAAGAAACTGATTGCTCTTTCAGAGGACCTAGATTCAAGTCCCAGCACCCACATGGAATCTCATGACTGTCTGTAACTCCAGTTCCAAGGGACCAGATACCCTCACACAGGTAGACATGCACGTAAAACACCAATGCACATAAAATAAAATTAAACCATAAAAATTATTTTAAAAAATGGTTCTTTTTCTGTCGATGGATCGTGTCTATTTTTATCAATAGAAATGATAAGTACAAGCATATGACTTAATCACGCTATCAGCTACAGATGATGGGCTAGGAATTTACTCACCTCAAATAAATCAGCACTGATAATTTTGTAGCCAGTCACAGACAGAAATACTTTTGTATGAGCCCTGGGATCTAGGGAAAACAAAACTTTTAATGGATACCAACACCTATAAGGGGTCTGGGGAGTAATAAAGACCATGTACATAAGCAGTGAACTCAAGACACCAGCCCCGGCTCTAGACTTGGAAATGCCCTGGCTCTGCAATTCCTGGCTTTAGCACCTTTCCACTCTAGCCCTGCTATCACAGACTGTGTAAAGAGCCCAGGAGATGTCACACATTGTGTGACATGAAACAGACTAACCTTGGTTCTATCCATGGCTCCTGAAACAGCCTGCATCTTCTGCAGTTGAATCTAGAGATTGGTTCTGCTTCATGAAAGGCTTTGGAGGAAGACTTCCACTTGAGGCCAGGGGCAGCCTTCCTCTCAGGGTTTAGTATTATCCCTCTCTGCTGAGGCTAAGCAGACAGCAGAGACCTGGGCATCAGCGTAAGCAGATGGGCATGTAAGCTGAGGTGCTGTCTGTAGCCAAACCATGGTTCTCACAAAGGCTGAGAAATAAAGCAGTCTAACTCTGCTTCTGTTTGTGAATCTGCAAGCCTGCCCAGAAGCCGTCCAGAGACACACTGTCCATCATCCCAGAGACAGGTGTAAAGTCCTCAGGCAGGAGTCCTATGACTCACGCACCTCAGAAAGGCTAAATAATGGCATCAGGTGATGTTTCCTGAGCAAGTGTTTGTCTTTTGATTTGGCATATCATCACAGCAACTCTGCGATGCATAGCCAATCTTCCACACCTGTCTGAGACCATTTCCCCAAAGCACTTTGTAATTTTCTTCCAATTAGCCAGTCCTGATAAGCTGACGCCGTGTGCTCTTTCCTTTCACGGATGCTTATTCATGGGTATGTTTGAGATGTCATTCACAAACCTGAAGGTAAGGTGACCCGGACAAGCTAAATATAAGTTATGGCCTTGTAAGCCCACATATGTTCAACCTGTGTTTCAGTGTTGTGATAGTTACTTCTCTTATCCCTGAGACAAAAATCCTGATGTTATTTAGGGAAGAAAAGAAGGCTTCATTTTGGCTCACAGTTAAAGAGCAGACTCCATCATGGTGGGAAGTGAATCGCAGCAGGAGCATGGGGCATGCAGTTTCATTCTACCAATGCTCTGCTTGCTTTCTTCTGAGCTCCAGCCCATGCCATGGTGCCACCTACATTTAGGGTGAAACTTCCCATCCCAATCAAGTCAGTCTAGAAAAATCTCTCACAGACATGCCTAGAAGTTTGTCTCCTATGTGAATCTAGATCCTGTTATGTTGACAGTCACCAGTGTTAAATTTCCCATCTATGGCAAGATTGCCTTCTGAGGAGAAGGAATTTTCCCTGTCAAGCCATTGCCTCCACAGTTGCTTTATGCTGTGTTGTATCTGGTGTTGGAAACTTCTGGGGCCTGAGAGTCCTCTGACACTTGCCTCTCTCTGTTTAACGATAAAGTCTGCTAATCGTGGATGAGTTTCAGCTTTAGAGGCTTTTATCCTTTGGCAGATAATAGTCCCAGCATGTGACTTTAGTGAGGATTTAGAGTTCAGCGAGATTTGCCAGAAAGCTCAGCATTTTTATGCACTGATAATTTGCCTAAGTTTCCACAGAAGTCAAGACCCGCAATAAAGCTGCCCTTAGAGTTCAGAGCGAAACACTTGCTCCACAAGAAAGTTCAATTTGAAAACACATATTTTTCTCATTGTCCCTGCTCCAGATTCTGTACACACCTGGCAAGAATAAAACAGAACACTCTAAAAATGCACCTGTAAATGACAGTACTGTCACTGAGCTCCTCACTGGGAATGGTGGGAAGGGCAACCAACCCTTGATGTGTGTGTACCCATGTACCAGCGGCCCCCTGGAACACTGTGAGCCTATAATACTCCCCCGAAGTGGGAGTAGCTCGTGCTGGATTCCAGAAAAATAAAAAGCTACTATGCAATGTGTTCTGTGAAATTCATAAAACCACCAATGAAAAGGGATTAACATGCAGACATAGGGAACCCTGGATGATCTTGAGAGCTGTCCCCAGGCTCTGGGCACTTAGAATTAACTGCGTAAAGATGAGAGCCCCTATAGATTTAAAGATGTCACTCATGCAGGGCTATAATGCCAAGGCTCAACCGCGTGGGGAGCCCAGTGGGTGAGCGCTCGCGGACTAAAGCGTTGGGTGCAGGGTGGGCATTGCTGAGGAGAAACTGAGGATGAAGGCAAGGAGAGAAATACTTTAGAAAAAGCACGTTCAGCAAAGGGACCCTGGGGAATGACTATCATTTTGGAAGTGAAATGGAAATGTGTTGGGAAGCCAAAATGAATGCTGAGATTGAAATCATAGGTCGCGTCAACATTTTGCTGAAAATAATGTCCATTAGTGAGCCTCGAGCTGAATCCTCCATTTCCAGACACGACCCTTCTTTCAAGTAACAGCCTCTGTCCCTATGTAAATGGTAAGAGTTAAGGCTGCAACCACCTTCCTAGTCCATCAAGGAGAAAGAACATCTCTAAAATATGTAATCACTAGAATCCTGCTTTCTATGAAGAAAAAGAATGGTGAACTTGCATTGCTACTTCAGTCATTAAAATGAGACTTAAGGGGTGAATATGACCAAAATAATCGCCAGGTTAGTGGACTCTGTTGAAATTAGGGGAGGGTCACCTCCTCTACTACAAATATCTGTCCTTGTGACTCAGAGTCCTGCCTAATGAGCCCACTCTGAACTCTTCTGTAGCACTTGGAACATTGTAAAACAAGTTGTGAACTTGTTGGAAACTGTAACCGAGGAGCTGATCTATAGAGAGCTGCTGACATGGGTTGCCATCTTTGCAGCTTTGACCTCTTGATCCTCTAATTGCTTTTCCACTGCTAAACAGGTGTAGCTGGTCCAGATCCATTGTATTCACACCCTAAACTATCAGGCTGCAGAAGACATTGTGGCACGCACCCACAATAGCAACACCCTGGAGGCCGAGGCAGGAGTATCTCAGTTTGAAGCCAGGCTGGGCTACTTAGCCAGACCTTCCCTAAATTAAAAATGAAATACCACCCTCAAAATCATTTAAGAAGCAATGTGCTTAGTCCCATGTTAACACTGGGACGACCTTTCATCTCCATTCATCAGTGCATCCCTGCAGCCAAAACACCTCCGATCCTGGATTGCACCATTGAGTAAATGGGAAAAAACCATCCTTTCCCCAAAGTCAGTCTGAAGAGCACAACACTGGCTTGTTTTTAACCACTACCTCTTACTCAACAGAGCAGAATACATACCCGGCTTCTGACTTCACAGGCTGTCTCCACCTGTTGCTCATGCTGCAGCCATCCCTTCCTTTTCTTCAGCGCTGCTAGATGGCCTGCTTCAAGCGCATCTCTGTTTAGTAAGCTTATGCCCAAACCTCTACCAGTTTCTCTCGGCTCATTGGTTGCTTTGCTTTTCCCATCTTCAAGCTGAACCCCAATATCAATCTCTGGGTTTTTATTATTCATGCTACCTTTGGTGCCCAACATGTAGGATTTTCTTGTTTTCTAAAGCTCACTCATATTCTACTGCATACTTCTTCACAGAATGCTTAATTCTGTGTCCATTGTTAAACTGACAAACTGCTTCTACATTTTAGTATCATGAATAATGTTTTCATAGGTGTGTGTATTCTCTTTGAGATCTGGCATTAAACCGCTTTGGGTATATACACAGATGTGGGCAGATAAAGCCACAGTAATTCTACTTTATATTGTCGCCTGTTTAGAAACTTTTAATTTAGAGTTCTATACAGGAAAGCATAATGTATGTATATGGGCTATCATGTGATGTTTCGAGACATACATACTTAATTATACAGGCAAATTGGGCCAAGCCCGCCTAAGTGTGCAGATTCTTCCCATCCCTTCATGTTACAAATGCTCAAACCCTTTCCTCTAGATTTTTGAAATATGTAGTATCTGTAGTCATTATACTGGGCCCTGACACACTGCATCTTCTTGCTACCATCTGACACTAACCTAGTATGTAAGTAGGATAGATGAGATTATAGTTTCGAAGCATAGGACACAGAGGATAAAGTCGTGGGAAACCTTTATGATGCCACGGAGTAAGTTTCATCTCCTTAAGAGTCTAGGATTTAATGAACACTTAAGACTTTCTCTTACTACACAGTTGTACTGGACTTTGGGAGTTAGGCATACACAAGCGTGTAACCCTCGGACAGGAGTGTAGAGACGCTTAAAGTTTACAACTAGATACAAGAGATGTTTAAATTAGAACTCAAACTTCCTTGACTATTTGACCCTGATCAAATTATTTAGACTATATAGATCTTAGGTTCTACACATGTAAAATGAACTTAATATTAAAACTTCTCATATAGCTTTGTTGCAAGAAATGAAGTGTGAAATACAGAAAGCTCTCAGTGGCTGAAAAACACAGCCAGGAAACAATGTTTACTTTTTCTTACCTTCTAAAAGGGAAGGCAGACATAAATAACTACAACTAACAACTAATGCATTAAAAGATAATTGGGATACCAACTAGCCCTGAGGATATAGAAAATTTTCCATTAGAGATGCCTTTATGGAGGAGGTGATGTTTGCCAATGTATTTGATGCACAAGAAGGAAGAGAAATCAAAAGAAAGAAATCGTAATTAATTGCTAATTTTAATAGTTATTTTATGATATCTAGAATCCCCCACAGAGAGGTCCTATGAGAATGTTTGTGTGGGATCACTTTAATTATAGTAACTGAGGTAGGAAGACTTGCTATTATGGACAATGCCATTCCCTGGATTTGGGGGTCTTTTCCTATATGAGTACAGAAAGGAGGCTGAGCTCTGACATGTCAAGCTCTGTCCCTCTTATAGACACAATCATTGTCTTAGGTAGAGTTTCTATTGCT
Organism: Microtus ochrogaster; assembly: GCF_000317375.1. NCBI lineage: Eukaryota > Metazoa > Chordata > Mammalia > Rodentia > Cricetidae > Microtus > Microtus ochrogaster. Next base: position 28,958,034 of record NC_022028.1, on the reverse strand, counting down.
GCAATGAAGCAACATGATCACAAAGTAAGTTGGGGGAAAGAGGGTTTAATTGGCTTATACTTCCACATCACTGCTTATCATGAAAGGAAGTAGGACAGGAATTTATAGAGGGCACAAAACTGGATATAGAAGCTGATACAGAGGCCATGAAAGGGTGCTAGTTACTGGCTTCCTCCACATAGTGTGCTCAGTTTACTTTCTTATAGAATGCACACAAGACCTTCAGCCCAGGGGTGACCTCACTCACACTTTGTTGGTCCCTCCCTCTTCAACCACTAACTAAGAAAATGTTCTACAGGCTGGCCCACAGCCTGATCTTACGAAGGCATTCTCTCAATTGAGAATTCCTCCTCTCAGATGACTATACTCTGCCTTAAATTGGCATGAATCTAGCCAGTACAATCATGGTTCATGTTTAATTTGGAGAATAGTCACACTCTTTTCCATGGTGGCTGTACAGCTTTCTACCATCCCCAACATTGCACAAGTCTCCACTGTCTCCACATCCTCATCAGCGCTTCTTACTTTCTGTCACTTGCTGTCCCGTTAGTCTAATCCCATACGAATTTTCTGTGATTTCGGTGTTAAATGCAAGAGCTCATTGCAAAACCAAGATCATAAAAGTTTTTCCTCCTCTTTTATGAATCCTATCACATCTATTCATAGACTTATGAATAATTCTACAAAATACAAATATAACTGCACTCATTGGCATGTGGGTATCAAATCTTCTCAGAACCATGACTCCATTATCACAGTTTTGATCTACAGATTTATAATATGTTTTGATGGCACTAAATAGGAGACAATATTGAATTTTTTTTGGAAGTTTGCTTGGTTCTTTAGGGTTCTTATGGTTCATAGGAATTTAGTCATTGTTTTTCCTGTAAAAAATGTCTTTGGATTGTGTTAGGGATTGCGTGAAATCTGTTACTCCCTGTAAGTAGTAGCACTGACAAATTTTGATACTATAAAGTCTTCCAATCAATGCAGACAAGGTGCTTATTTTGTGTAGTTGTATCTTTAGACTCAGTCAGAAATATCTGGAAGTTATTTTATAAAGATTTATTTATTATGTACACAGTGTTCTGCCTGCATGTATCCTTGCAGGCCAGAAGAGGATACAGAATCTCATTAGGGGTGCTTGTGAGCTACCATGTGCTTGCTGGTAACTGAACTCAGGACGTCTGGAAGATCAATCAGTGCTCTCAACCACTAAGCCATCTCTCCAGTCCCCGGTATATTTTAGTGAATAAGTCCTTCTGTCATGTGACTGGGTTTATTCCTATTTTATTACTTTTGATGCAGTTGCAAATGATATTACTTTCTTAAACTCTTTTTTCAGATTATTTACTGTTAGTATACATAAGTGAAGCCAATTTCAGTTGTTGATTTTGTATCTGCAACTTTGCTGAATATAATAACTATAAAAGGCTTTTAGTGGAATGTAGGTCTTCCACACAAAGAATTATATCACCCATGATGAGATGATTTTACTACTTTATTTTCAATTTAGATGTCTTTATTGCATTTTCTTGCTCATTTTTATATTTTTTTACAGCAGTCTCCGATACTGTATTGCATCGCAGTGACAGCGTTATCATCCTCCTTTTGCTCACTACTGTAGAGGCTCATCCTTTAGTCTCTCACCATTTAATGCTGGTAACTAAATTTTTTCACACAGACCCATCAAGGCTCCTTCCAGGATCCTTGAGCAGTTTATGAGGGTGTAGAAGTTTTTCAAAGACTCTACTGCTCCCATTAACATGGTCATCTGCATTGTCCTTCCTCCTGTTGATGTGTGGTAGAACAAGTAACTCCCAAAACAATAGACACTGTTACTGTTTTCCTTGATTGTCTTTTCAGAGGTTAAGAGTGGGTCTCTGTTGCTGAAACCCTCTTACATTTCAGACACAAGTCTTAGAAGATTCAAGTTAGATAAGACATGAACGCCTTCTTTCTGTGTTCCACCTCCCACAGTACCAGAGATTACCATGCTAGCTGCCAGGAGAGGAGAGCAATCAGTCGCCCTACCCAACCATGATACCTATGAATCCTAACAATGACTAGCATGAAAAGCTAACTCCAAGGTACAATAGTGGCTCTCATATGGAGATAGCAACCAATAGCTAGCTAAATGAACTCTAGAGCCACTCAACACTACAAAAAGCTTACATGGCATTAGAAACCCACAACGTCTAGGGCTCTTGAAGTCACAGATCTTAGAAGAAAACCCATGCTACTTGCTAGAGTAACATAGTCCTTAACCTTCTAATACTTATTCTTATACCCACATATAAATGTAGCTTGTACCCTTCACCAAATAAGCTTCTCTTTACAGCAAATATAGACCATTAAAGAACATTACAATGGGATGCACTGCAAAGACCAGCAAATCCTGAGGAACCGAGCCCCAAGGGAACACAATGGAAGAGGGGTGAAAAGATTGTACATGCTGGATGGTCAGGAAGTCTGACATAAAACGATGTTGCACAGAAATGACTGCTTAACAGGATTTGAGCAAGGTAATATTAATAAATTTGCAGAAGGGGGAAATCTTGTCAAATTCCACACCTACACAAAGGTAACTAGTATCTGCTAAGAAAGAGACAATTAGCCTCTCTCGTGGATAAGCCCCTAATTGTTTAACCCACACGATGTGGTCAAGCCTGAAATCATATACACATAAACAATAAAAACAGACTCAATAGGTTGTATTTATATATCTGTGCATCACATCTCTATGTAAACAATGATAGCAAAATTAAAAATTTAAAAAACCCAAGACCTTCAATCTGAGAGAAAATGATGGAGTGTTGTGGGAGGGGTTGGAGAGAGAAAAGAGAAAGGAGAAGTGATGTAATTGTATTTTAATTATAGTATATATTTTAAAATAAAATTAAGTAAGAAAGAAAATCCACATCGGTATAGATCAGATACATATAATACATACACATCACATGTATATTACACACACACACCACATACATACGCAGTCTCCATAGTTACAAACATACCACTTGTATAAATACCACATGCCCACAAACATAGACCACACACACATATAAGTTAGAATAAGGCAAGAGATTTCATAAGTGTATGGCTTGCTGAATATTCATGAATGGTGAATCCCACTGTTACCAGCATTTTGGTGAGGAAGCATATTATTATCAGTGCTCCTACTGCCCATCGGTAGCTCCAATCAAGGCATTCTTGGGGTACCAGGACACAGTAGAAGCTCAGCACTAAGGACCTTTATTGTTAATCTTTAAATCTTTCCCCAGGACTTTCCCCTGTCCTCCAGAAAGCTTTTCTCACCAACAACTGCCCACAGCTGGTATTTGTCTCTGCTCTCTGGGAATCTGTAGAAAATTCTACTCTTGCCTGTTATTTCTCCCATATCTCTCCTTCTCCTTCTGTATTGACCTTCCTAAGCCCTTTCCAATTATAACCTTCCAACATGTTTTTCCCATTTCTTTTTGCATATCATCTGTAATCTGTTCTTCTCTGAAGTTTCCACACCATGAACCCTTAGGCTTTTCTGGTTCTATGATTACTCCATGCAATGTACTAGATTATGAAAACTTGGAGCTAGGAACCATAGAACCATGAAAGAGAACATGGAGCATTAATCTTTCTAATTCTGGGTTATCTCACTGAATATTACCTTTTCTAGTTCCTCCCATTCTCATGTAAATTTATGATTTTTATTTTTCTTACAGTTGTAAATAATCAATCTTGTGAGAACACTAAATAAAAATTCTGAATTTGTATGTAGCTAGTTGTATGGCTATAAAAGATATTGAGAAGATAGATATTCAATGAATAGAAGGAAATGAATAAATTAATGATCAGAGTAGTCAATTTGAGCATGCATCTCTTAGTATATACAAAAAAGCAAGAAAGAAAAATTCAAAAGTACATAGAGATTTGAAGCTTAGCTAACAGACAGGGCTAGGGAGGACTGAACACAGGAAATAGAGCTACTGCAAAGTTCCCAGCTGGGATTGGCACACCAAAATGGACCCTATGCTGAGTCATAAGGCCAGTGGTAGAGCACACCTTTGTATATTGTAAAAATCTCTGACCACAGTGAAAATAACCAGCTAATGCACTTTTACATCACTCATAGGTCAGACAATGTTAGAGTTGAAATTAGAAAATATTTTGAAGTGAAATAGGACAAAAATGTGATCTCGAAAGTTGATAGGCGTAGCTGTAGTTGCATTCCAAGAGAGATGCTTTGCTTTAGAATCACCAACTAGAATGAAGGTTAGAGTTTAACAAAAGGAAAAGCAAATGTGTGATAATAGAATGCAAAATCAGTGACTTATGGATCCAATAATATTGATGAGATAGTTTGTTTGGAGTGAATGAGACTGAGACAACATAAAACATTATGTAAGGAAGATATTCTTCAAAACACAGCTTTTTTTTTACTCTGAATATTATCTGGTCTTTTTGACCTTAAAATGTAAAAAAAAAAAGATAATATGAACGACATCATATGCCTGATTTGTGAATTTTAAAATGGAGAAAAATTAACAATATTTATCAAAATCTGAAAGATGTTCTATTAAAAATATTGAATAGCTGATACTCTAGTTGTTTTTATTGATAAATTGTTCTCATACTTTATGGAGATCTAATCTCAGGTTTTCTCAGGCTTATCTGGAAGATAGAACAGAAAGTCTCATTTCTCAGCTTGTTGTGAGTATGGCATAAACTTGACATAAGTACTGAAAAGAGAGACACAACAACATTGAAAACACATAAATCTAGGTCAAAGATAGGAAAGGATTTTAGCTTGCTTGTTTTACCAATAATATCAAACTAAATATGCAGTAATGCAGAAGGAATAGTATATTGCAACTAATTTAGAAACATCAGAAGACAGAACAGCAAGTTTTAACAATCTTCCTGAACAACCAGACACTATTAATTCTATAAAATGCTACTCTGTCCTCTATGTTCCAGTGAGCAGGGCAAAGGAGATGGTTTAATAAAGAAGAAAAATCCTTTAAGGAATTAAAATAAACCAATCGCTTCAAACACAATTTCCCTGTAAGACATACACAGAAAATACATAGAATGAAAATTTATGGGCTAAGAAAGTTTACTTTGTTTGCTTTGGTTTTTTATTTTGAAGATCAAAACAGAGGAACTTCATTATCACGCTGACTGAAATTTGTCTCTTTGAGAGATTGGCTGTCAACCAGCACAGAGCCCTCAGGTGTTAGTCGGTGATATGCAGCTTCCATATAAGGGATTTCTAAAACATGGCTTCAAAACACTTAACAATCTCACCATTTTAATCTAAATAAACATTCTTTAAATTCAAAGTCCCAGTTAAAATATATAATTCATTACACTTACATGGCAATGGAGAAAATATAATTCTTGTCAAATATATGTGGAAACAATACTGATAAAGTTTTCTTAATTTGATAAAAGTGATGCCTAAAATCTCCAGAGCAAAAATTTTACTTAATGGTGACATATCAAAATCTTTACACCTAAATAAAAAAAAAAACGATATTGCCTGTCATTATAGCATCTCTTTAACATTGACCCGGCGATGATAGACATGGGCGTAAGGTAAGAAACAGAGGTCTTATCTGCACACAATGATTTATAACTGCCACTTTTGAGGACCAAATCTTCATATATGTAGCAATTCTTTAAAACAAATAATAAATACAACACTTCATAAATACAACAAATTTTAAGATAAGGTCTTACTATGTAGCCCATGCTGGTCTAGAACCCCTTTAATTTGCTATTCAAAAAATATAATTTTTTCCAAGAACAAACTCAATGACAGACTTGAATAAAGGAGACACAGATGACTACAGAAATTGTGAACAGAAGATATGCTAAGGATCATAGGGGGGCAAGTATAGGGAAATGGGAAACAGATGAAAACGGTTTGTGTCTATAGGAACCCCCAAACCAGCACTGGCATAGCCAAGGCGAAGTACGCAGAGAGCAAGTATCTCAGGTGTGACCCTAACCAGGGATATCCAGTTACAATATTCACATCAGCTGCTCACATTTCCTATGTCATAATGAATTTCAAGTAAATGATCCATCTGCAATGGTCTGGCACCCGGTAGTTTAAATATAAAAGTAAATCAACACAAGTGGTCTCCTTTAAATTCTCCTCTTTATGACTGACTGATTCTATCAGCTTGAGTCCTGCAGAAGAATCTATATTTAATATTTCATTCAGTAGACTTTTAATTAAGAAAATATTAAAGTTTATTATCTATTTTGAAACACAGAACATAAAATTTCTATAATTAATGTAACTAAAAGGGTCATTAATAATATGCCCAAGACTCATTATGCAATCAAAAGCATTATTTACCTCAGCTGGGGATCAGCTCTCCCATCTCAGGCCCAAATAATGTTGATACAGAATTTCTTTAGTTAAATGTGATCTCAAGTCTCTTGGATATAAGGAAGTGAATCAGATCTCGTTCAAGTTTTTTCATCGTGTTCAGCTGTCTTCGTTTTGTGGAATTTGCTCCTGTCGTTCATTCGTTTGGTTTTGTTTTCTCAAGTAAGGTATAGCTATGCAGTGCAAATTCGATGGCCCCAAATTTGAGAGCCTCCTGCCTCAGACTTCTGAGGGCTAACACGTCCAGCTGCATTCTCATCAACTAATTAACCTTCATTGTTGACCGAGGATCGTTAGTCACAGATTCGAACCAGAGAACAAGAATAGTTTTGAAGTTGCTGAGCATTTACGACTTTGAAATGATGTCACTTGAAGAGCTAGCTCATAGTTCTGTGCCTAGCTTTGCATATAACAGTCAGCATTTGCTGTTTTACTGAAATTCAGAGATAACAAGGTGCCTTGTATTTTTATTTGCTTTATTTAGTAACACTATCCATGGGACAATCATAAGCAAACCCAGACCTAAAATGGTAAAATTCATATTGTTTGAGGATCTCTGGCTACAGAAATACAAATGTCATATTTTATTGCTTAGTTATTATGACAGACTATTTTTAGCACTACCAAAATACACCTGTTAGCAGGCTGATTGTCTTAAGGCACGTAAGTTTTAAGTTACTTACTTAAAATATGTTAATAAATATTCTACCGAAATCTTACTATGAACCACAGATAACTGTTTTACCATTAGTTATTAATAATTGGGCTCATGTTGCAATAAGGTCAAAATACTTGTCAAAGACAATCATATCACAACTCATTTTGACATTTTTTTAATAGTGAAGTGTGTGTGTATGTGTGTGTGTGTTTATGTGTGTGTGTGTGTGTGTGTGTGTGTGTGTGTGTTTTACTGGAGACTGAATCTAGGGCCTTAAATATGCCAAGCAAGCACTCTATTTCTGAGTTGCACACCTAGCCATCTTTCTACCTGAGATGACGTCTCACTGAATCAAGGCTGACCTTGAAATCACTTTGTGGTCCAGTCCAGGCTGTCCTTGGACACAGAATCCTCCTACTTCAGACTCTTGAATGTTTAGAATTACAGGCCTCTGCAAGTATATTTAACAACAGTACGGGTTTCCTAATGAAGTAAACAGCATGCTGATTGAGATTCTGGCCCATGTTCCTTATCTTTACATGAACCATTGCCACAGGAGTCAGGTCTGCCTGAAACACAGATTTATATACAAAAGTAGGTTGTGATAGTCACTAACATTTCATAATATATTCAACTCTTGCTTTATGATATGCAAGCATTCTTTTAAGGATCATAAGTAACACAAGATAGAACCCCAAACAGAAATTTCATTATATGAAACCCCAGTACATTGTCAAAGAAACTGTATGCATGTTTCATTAAATAAAATTCTGGGACTCACAAGACATGAAATCACTTGGCAAAGTGAGGGGACTGTTGCATGAAGTAGCAGTTTTGAAAGCTCAGCATGTGCTAATATATGCTGTCTGCAGTTGTCCCTACTCTTCTATAGAAATACAAGTTACTTTGTGAACTTGTAGTCAAAGGTCCCAGTCCTGGTATATCATTTCTTAATAAGGAAGTTAACTCAGTTAAGCTTAGCATAAATTAATTAATTAATTAATAGAAATATATTTAAAAATGGTTTGAATAACACTAATGGAATATGACCACAACTGATGAACTTCCTGTTATTCTGTGTTGTTCCACAAACCTCCAATCGCTCAAAAACAGAAGTCAAAAGCAATAGCGTACTTGCACAAATGTAGGAGGAATAGATACTGACCAGTGCCATCAATTTTAGTTCCTTGTCAAAGTTAATTATTGAAGAATCATGCGGTCTGAATAGATGAAAGTGTACACCATCTTCTTGTAGGACACTTTGAGGCAGGAAGTAAATACATCGAATGTGTGGCAGCACCTGGTGGTGCAGTACGACGACCCAGGATTGAGAGTACAAGACCAGCCAGAGCATCTTTTAAAAATAATTAGTGAACACAACAGTCACTCTTTCCCACCTCCCTCTCCTCCGTCCTTCCTTTCGTATGCCTACCTCTTTCCTGTTAATCCTCTCTAGTTCACTACCTCTTCTCCAACCATTGATATTTGCATCTACATACAGATGAGTGAACATGTCAATACAACTATGGAGTCCATTCAGTGTTGCCTGCATGGACATGTTTCTGTGGCTGACCACCTCATATTAGATTATCAATCAGGAGGCCTGGTGAATTCCTAATCTCCCTCTACCAGCGGTTGTTATTCAACTAGGGGAGTGCCCAGGAAACTCTTCCCATCTGTGCTCGGGTGTGATTGTGAAGTTGGTTAGGACTTATTTAGGCAGTCACATTATTGAGATGTCATGGATGTAGCTTCCCTGTCATAGCTAAAAGGCAGAAAAACAATGCATTCTGAGTTACTGTTTAGAAACAAGATGTTTAAACTGTTCTTGGGCTCTAGTTCCCCAGGCTGTACCTTTAAGTGCTGTTTACAGCTGGGCAAAATGTAGGTGGGACCTAGAAAAAGATGCCAACATGGAAGTCTACTGGCTGGCCCAAGAAGACAAACCAAAAGAGATTTGAAACTGGAAAAAAACTTGGCTGGAAAAGAAAATAAATGTTCCACATGGCCCAAAAGGAAGAAGGAAACAGAAAAATAATCCAAGAGAAAGAAAGTGTCCTTATACTATGGATTCAGGAATTAAAAGACAATCTATAACCAAAATCATTAAGCAACTGGGCTAAGACAGTCGAGAAAGAAGAAAAAAATTGACTAATTGTACCATTGAGGCCTAGCCACATCATGTACAGGTGTCTGTGCCTTAAACTGGTTTTCACGGAAATTTACATTTCCTCACAGTGACTCTTTAAAACCTGCTTTCCAGTGCGGAAGCTCATCTGGTGGATGACCTTGTGACTTCTCAGGATCTAGGCCTCTTTTTCTGCTGTAACTCCAGCCAGAAAACAACACAGCCCAAAAAGGGGGATTGGCCACCTCTGCCTGTGCAAAGGACTCTGAAAACACACATGCCTTCATTACTGTTCTATTGCTGTGAAGAGACCACTGCCAAGGCAACTCTTATAATAGAAAACATTTAACTGGGGACTTGCTTATGGTATGAAAGGGTGAGCCTATTCATATATTCATATGAAAGGGTGAGGGTAAGATCATGGCGGCAAGGAGTGTGATAGCACACAGGCAGTCCTGGATCTGGAGAAATAGCTGAGAGCTTTGTATTCTGCTGTGAGCTTCTGAAAACCCAGAGCTCATGCCCAGTGACACACCTCCTCCAACAAGGCCATTCCGTTCACCAAAGGTTTACTAAGCCTTCAAGCATACAAGTCTATAGGAGACGTTCTTACTCAAACCACTACATCCTCCTCCTTCCTATTAGCACCTGCACCCAGCTGATTTGACAAGCAAACTTGAGACCCTGCTCTTTTATTTTTCCTTGGTCCTGGTTGCCTTCTAGTCAGTTGCTTTTACACCAAAGCTCACTGTCTGCTTTTGTTTATTGTTGTTGTTGTTATTTTCAGACCAGTGTTATAGTACTAGTTTGAGGTATATTGGTGCATGGTCCCTCGCTGGGTATCACGAGGAGTAGCAAAATGGGGCTCTATAACTGTTAGAAACAACCTGATTGGCGACAAGGGAGAGCTGCGTCTTCCTAGATTCTGAATGTGACTGCCTGTCTACAGATGATAGATAGATGTTAGAATAAGCCTAACAAAATACGCCCCTTTAACAACAGGCTTATTTTAGTTATCTTTAAGAAACAGCGGGTGTGGGAGGAGCTCCAAACATAGAGACAATCTTTTTTTGTGAGGGAAGTGGCCCTATTTGTAGGAGCATCTCCCTCTCTGTACCAGGAGAGGAACAAATTACAAGAAATTTATCAGTGGAGAAGGACCCTGCTTAAATCCACAGGCGAGTGTTTTTCTCATTCATAGTTCCTTTTCTACCACTTCTAATATGCTCCCGCACATTCTTCCTCTCTGTAAACCAATAATGGTATATAGACAGAGAGCTATGTCACTTCTTTGATATTTAACACTGGTGTTGAATATCTTCTGTGGATATATGACATGCCTGTATTAATATTTATTTTTATTTCCTGCTTAATCAGCCTGAAGTTACACAAATCAGAGTTAAGTATATAGAAATAAAGATAGATTGTTTTTTTCTTCTCCCACAAAAAACAATGAAATAACTGGTCATAAAGTGAACTGGAAAATGTGAAGATGAGTGTGTGTGTGTGTGTGTGTGTGTGTGTG
>NC_022028.1:28924934-28947220 GCF_000317375.1 Microtus ochrogaster | reverse complement strand
GAGAGAGAGAGAGAGAGAGAGAGAGAGAGAGAGAGAGAGAGAGAGAGAGCAAGAGAGCACAAAGTGCCCCTAAGTGAATGATGCTTGTTGTAGAAAATGAATTAGGTACTGTAATGGAAGGCATTATGAATAAAATTATCAAGAAGCTTTCAGTGACCCTACTAGTGAGGGTGACAGATGAAAGGAGCAGAATAGCTAGGGATAAACAGATGTGGTCGCCTCTGGGAAGCTTTGGAAATGGTGTGTTAGCTTCTTCCCGGGTGCTTTGTGTGTGTAGGATGAGGAAAGACTATCACAGAGACCCACATGTTATATCACACTAACCCCGTTTCACTTCAACACTTTTACACTGTCAGGGTGTAGAAGTGCTGTCAGCACGATACGGTGAGGGCTCAGCATTTAATAAAAAATGCTCTTCTGTGCTATTTCAAGAGCAGACCAAGGTGCACGAGCTAATATGACAGTATGAAGTGAACCACAGCTACCTTCGTCACCATAAAAATGACTACGATGATTAAGAGACCGGCATTCATCTGGAAGGAAGTTTTTATGGATAAGTAGGAAGGTTTTGATTAAATTTAGAGACTTTATCATGACATCACTTTTTTTTTTCTTCTTTAAGCTCAACAAGATCGTACTTCTGTAGCTGATTGAATCAGAGCTCTCAGAATAAAATGTTGGGCAAAATCAGAGAAGTTGAAACTTAATTGGGAAAAAAAAATGACATGACCTGCCTCTGGGTACAAAAATAACTTTGGGAATGAGAAAAATGGAACAAATATTGTTTTACTTCAGTAAAAGGGAACAAACTTTGTGTTTCTAATACAGGTCACTGATGAGGTATGATTGCCAAAAATAATAATGAGCTTCTGGGCTATACTAATTAAAATATAGCACCTTCTCAGCAGACACCATGATCTGTCACATGATTGGGCAGCTCACACATGGTGCTAAAGGGAGCAGATTGTGCCTGGGAGTCAGAAGAGGAGCTGGTGCGGAGGCAAGTGAGCAAGAAGACGAGAGGACTCTCAGTCCGATATGAGACAGGGTAAGATAAGCACAGAGATGTTACAGTGTGCATTGGACCCACATGGTCTTTCACCAGTAGCACACACATCCCCTGCATGTGCAGCTTCTGTGGGCACACGGCACAATGGGATTCCTTTTCTTAGAACTGTGATTGGCCAAACACAGACGCTTCACCCCAAAAGTCATTCACCTAGTCATCAGCCCTCAGAAGTCCTCTAATCTCTGTGAGCAATTCAACCCCAGGGACCAGCCTGCACCCATGAATGATGGATGAGGTGGTGTGATGTCTGCAAACTTTACTCTGAGGCAGAACAGATACTGTGACGGAATCAAGCTATAACCCAGAGATGCTGCGGTGCCTGGACATGGCATGGTGGCTTCTTATAAAAACTGGACATAGTACGTACCGCCTGCTGGAATACACAGATAACACAAATTATATGAGAGAGAGAGAGACCTAGAGAATATGATGATGCTCCAGAATCCAATCTCTGCTAATTTCATCAAAACTTTGTCCTTTTTGCCATTTGTACTCATGCTGATGTACAACATAATGAATTCATGAGTGGTCTAATTCAGGGAAATTTAATTTTTTCTTTTTATTATGAAAGTTCAACAATTTTATTCTATGAAATAAGCTGTCAATACACAGATTAGCAGGAAGAAAATGGAAAATTATGTCAGTACACACATGCACAGGAAATACACATCAGGATACACAAACAGGGCAATATAATTGAAATATATATATATATATATATATATATATATATATATATATATTTATACAGTCAAGCAGTGGATGAGCTTCTAGGGGAAGGAATAAAGTGGTATAGCTTTTGCTTCCTCTGAAACATAACAAACCAGACCTCTGTCATCTTAACTGCCTTCAGCAATAGCTTTCAAATTCCTACAAATAGAACATTAAGCCCTGAGCACTCAGTGGCTTTTCTGGTCCAGAGATCCAAAGTCTTTCCATAATCCTAAAATGTGGTCATGTACATCACAAAAACATAGTCTATTCTCTGGTACCAATTTCTGTCTTAGTTAGGGTTTCTATTGCTGTGTTTCATTCTATACCTAATGAAAAAGAAACTTTGACAGAAAGGGCTTTTTCAGCATTCACTTACACACGGCTGCCTAACAACAATGGAAGGCAAAGCACGAGCTCAAGGCAGGGACCTATAGGCTGTAACTGAGGCAGAAGTCATAGAATAATGCTACTTACTGGCTTGATTCTCATATCTTTCTCAACCTGCTTTCTTACATAGCTCAGGACCTCTTGCTGAGGGTTGGCACTTCCCACAGTGGACTGGGAATTCCCCCATCTATCACTAATCAAGAAAATGCCCTACAGGCCAGTCTTACGGAGGCATTTTCTCAATTGGCAGCCCCTCTTCCCAAATGCCATTAGCTTGTGTCAAGTTGACAGGAAACTAACAGAGACAGGAACAGTAAGCCAATTCATAGAACCATATAATTTTTTCCCTGAAGAACACAAAGAAATATACAGTTTCCTCTTACCTATCAACCCTGATCAGCACTCACTCTTACTTCCCCAAATAACTTCTTTCCCACTGACTCAAATCTTCAATCCCTTCCCAAGGTCCTGCGAACACTGATGAACTAACAGCACCCACGTATTTGCCTGAAACAGTCTTGTTAGAGATCAATAAATAGAGTTCATCAAGTTCAACAGATTACACTTAAGTGGTATTTTCTTCACAGAACTAGGCATCTGGCTACATAAGAAGCATCAACAAAATGGACTAGAAAAAAATATTTCCTATGCATCTTCCACAGAGGAAAAACAGCCTAATATTTTTAGCCAGAATTGTTATAGAAGTAAAATGATGTTTCATTCAAGGGTTCTCTTTAAGGATTGATGCTTAATCATTACTGTCAACATAATTGCACTTTCAGTCAACTAAGTGGCACTCCCCTGTAAGATTTGTGAGAATATATCCAGGAAGGACTATTTGATGAGGAAAGACTTGTCTCTACGTGAGCAGCACTTTCACACAGTGGCACAGATAGAGAATCTAGAGGCAAAACATAATCTTTTACTTCTAATATTAACCTCTTTTTTCCCCTCATCCTTCTCCATAAGGACTTGTACCTATTTCTGGTGTAATTGTACAGTGGGTCAAAGAAATAATCAGGCACTAGTTCTTAATTGTTATTGTTCTAAAAGAAACTCCATAGAACATTATGGTTCTTCAGTCAAAATGGGAGCTTGTGGAGGGCAAGTGACCAGTGTAAATTTGGCCATGAATAAATCTTTTGAAATGGGCAAAGTTGTAAAGGTATTTGTGTCTCATATACTGTTTATCAGAAAGAAAAGAACTTCAATAATCAGGCAGATACAGTGACCAGTTCTCTTGAGAATGGTCAATCTCTTTTCCTGGCCAACTGTATCATTGCCTATGGTTCCATGAAACAAAATGGCCACATTGGTAAGGATATATAGTATGCATGGCTTCAATAACATGAACATGCAGTTACCAAAATGGATGTAACTAGAGCTAGGGTACCAAATCTGTCAACAGAAGACACAAACAACCAATATGTCACAGTTCCTTGGGTGACCAACCAGGTGGAAAGTTGACTACACTGGGCCACTTTTGTTGTGAATGAGCCATAATTTGTTCTTCCTGGAACAGATTGTTATATTGGATATTAATTTGCCTTCCTTACACATAATATTTTTGTCAAAAATATCATCCATGGGTTTACAGGATGCCTTAAGCACTTTCTTGGAAAATGATTCACACGGCTTCTCTAATTGAGGAACTCATCTCACAGACAAGAGAGTGTAGCAGTGACCCATGCTCATGGAGTTCACTAGTCTTAGCATTTTCTTACTGTCTTGTTGCAGCAGATTTTGTGGAATAGTGACTCAGCTACAATATCAGCACTGGGGCAATTACCTGGGGACCTGAGACAGGTGCCTCCAAAAGGTATGTGTTGAAACGAACTGCTTGTTTGTCCTGGCCACCCAGAACTGAAATAACCACACAGAAACTATATTATTTAAGTCACTGCTTGGCCCATTAGATCTAGCTTCTTACTGGCTAACTCTTACATATTAATTTAACCCATCTCCCTTAATCTGTGAATCACCACAAGGTTGTGGCCTACCAGCAAAGTATCAGCACATCTGTCTCCTGTGGTAGCTCCATTGCTTCTCTCTGACTCCACTTCCTTTCTCCCAGCATTTGCTTTAGTTTTCCCCACCTAGCTCTGTTCCTCTATAGCTCTGCTATAGGCCCAAAGCAGTTCCTTTATTAACCAATGGTATTCACAGCGTACAGAGGGGAATCCCACATCAGGTATGTGTATTTTGAATAAGTCGTCTGTTTGTAGTACCGTTTCTCCCATAGCCAGGATCATAAACCTAACAATTAGGGATAGAAATAAGAGTAATATTGTTCACCACCACTCTTAGTAACCTGTTATCAAAATTGTTGCTTCCTATTCTTATGACCTTATAGTCTGTTAGCCTACAAGTTTTACTTTTAGCAAAAAGAAGAAGAAGAAGAAGAAGAAGAAGAAGAAGAAGAAGAAGAAGAAGAAGAAGAAGAAGAAGAAGAAGAAGAAGAAGAAGAGGCCCGCACATGATCCAACCAATAAACCTGACCTGCAGACCCAAATGTGCAGAATCTCCACAACACAGGTCAGCAGCAGGATGTCCAGGAAGAGTCCTAGTGTGGGCCCAGCATTTAACATGTTGGGGCTTCAAGCCATACCAATGACTCTTTGCAATGAACATTTGAAAGTAGAAATGTATGAACTAAGGGGCATATGGCAGGACTTGTTGGGTCACACTCTAGCTTCCTTGACAAGGTCAGTAATTCCTTCCCCTTTTTTATTTTTCTCTTTTTATTTTCTTTATTTTTTTCCTTGAATTTTGTTTTATTCAGCAGGGGAGTGTGCAGGGGCAGAGGGCAGATGTGAAGGGATGGGGAATGAATGGGATCAAAATACATGATATGAAAAACACATAGAGCAAATAGAATTTGTTTGAAAAAAAATCTTTCCACCTGCCGTTTTGCTTAGGTTCCTGAGCCTTGAGGAAAGGACTTAACGAAGGCATCCCATTTAGGGTTAAGCACTCCAAAGTCTCTCACTTGCTGCACATTGTCAGTTGAAGGTCTCTGTGTTAATTTTCATTTACTGCAAGAAGCATCTCTGATGAGGGATGAGCATCTCTGATCTTTGGGTGCAGCAATATGTCATTAAGAGTCATTTCATTGCTAAGCTACGTTAGCAGAATTGTGCTATTTTAATCTCTCTAATCATGTAAGAATGTGAAGCTAGACTTTGATCACTCAGAGTGCAGTACAAGTTCCCTTTATGTTAGGAATAAGAAAATCCCCCCAATGAGCGTGTTTACCTGCTTGATTTAGCATGGTTGTATTCCATTCTGCAGAAACAAAACATTTTCCTTGCTTAAAATATTTTGTATTATGTGAGCATTTTCGTAAGATCCATGGCTCATTTCCTACTGAAGTAAAGAAGAACATGTCTAGAATGCAGGAGAACCTTTAGGGCATCGCTTGATATTATCATTTTCTGTGATTAAAGTCAAGAGAAAGCACGACAAACAAATGCAAACAGAATGATAAGTGTTTCAAACTCTTCAGGACTGAATTTGTGAGACACATCCTCTTAGGTAAAGAACCATGGTGCTTGCTGAAGGCAGAGAGATCACAGAATAGGTTTAAGTAGTTATAAATACCAGCTAGGTCTACCTCATTAGCTACATAAATAAAAAATTGTAATTATTATGAATGTTTCTAAAGTATGTTTTAAGAATGTTTGTTTGCATACTGTCTTTGTTTGGACTTCTATTGTTGTGAAGAGACACCATGACCCTGGCAACTCTTATAAAGGAAAACATTAAATTGTGGTGGCTCACTTATAGTAGAGGTTCAGTCCATTATCAATATGGTGGAAAGCAAGGCAGTATGCAGGCAGACATGGTGCTAGAGGAGTAGCTGGGAGTTCTTACATTTTGACTCACAGACAATAAGAACTGGTCGAAGACACTGGGCATGCATGGCTTGAGTCTCTTCGAGACTTCAAAGCCTTTCTCCACAGTGATACACTTCCTCCAACAAGGTCATACCTACCCCAATAAACCACACCTCCCTTTGGGGGTCATTTTCTTTCTTCAAACCAACAAGCATATGCACACACATACTACATGAATATATGTGTCATATTTCACCAACTCATTTGCCATGTATTAATTAATTGAAATAATTGCTGTACTTAACAGTTATAAATGCACATTATCATTTTGAGCTATTGGATAGTAAATGACTAATCATTCAAGGAAATTTTCTGTCTATTTGGGAAAGAATAATTTGCTTCAGTTGTACCTGGTATTGTTGTGAATTACATTATTACATTCTTTATTTGGAAATTAGGAATACCGTAGGGTATGTTATTGTATATCAAGTTGACAATGGGGGCTGGGATGCTTGATCTTGGTATATGGATAGGAATCCAACTAAGAGACTCTTGATAAGTTGGTGAAATTTATCTCTAGGAAGAACTAACTGAGGCTGGTGAAAAACCTCCCCCAGAGCAGACAGCAGCCACTAGTGATAGCCCAACTTTAAAGAGATCTACAAAAAAAAAAAAATGCTGCTTTCACTTTCCTGCCTTTGTTCTTAGTTTGTGAGTTCATGTACCCTGTTACAAGTGCAATCCTTTGGTATCAAAGCCCAGCTTCTTTAAACTTCCAATGTAGACTGATGGTCTGTTATTCCCTGGATTCCTTCATCATCCATTGCCAAGTAGGTATTGGGATCATGACTTGACTGCCTGGGCCTTCATTTGGTAGCAAAGCTAACAACAACAAAAACAACCAGAAAAAACAAAATAAAACCATTTCATCCATTCTGTATATGATATTCTTCTAGAAAAACCCAACTAAAAGAAGGAGCTAATACAGGTCCGACACTTCTTTGAATGTTGGGAAATAGCTAAGAAACCATCAGTGATTGGAAATTAATTTTTAAAAACGTATTTACAAAGTTTAAGTCAATCCTTAAAGACCAAAAATTTACCAAAACCAAGAAGAATTTAGGCCATGGTTTTAAAATTATAGTTACTGGAAAATTTCTATCTGGTATTTCATCATACAGTAACAGGTTATAGCTAAAAATAACATTTCCAAACAGCTAAGAGGATTTTAAATGTTCTCACCAAAATAAATTTCTAATAAACAGCAGCATAGATATGCTACTTATTGTGCATTATTATCATACCAAACATACTTGACCAAAAATATCACATTATATTCCATAAGCTTGCATACTTACCAAGT
Organism: Microtus ochrogaster; assembly: GCF_000317375.1. Lineage (NCBI taxonomy): Eukaryota > Metazoa > Chordata > Mammalia > Rodentia > Cricetidae > Microtus > Microtus ochrogaster. The sequence continues at coordinate 28,939,851 of NC_022028.1, read as the reverse complement.
ATCAACTAGTTAATCAGACTAGGGAAACAATGTGTTCAAAGTAGAAGGAGTTCAGTAGCCCATGAATTTGCCTAATGGCTAACGCTTTGGTGGAGGGCAGAGGGAGTCTAATTAGACAAAGGACAGGGCAGGGAAGAAACTGTTAGGAATTTAATAAGCAAGAAACTTGTTTGCATGAGTTTCTTCTTCAGCAGAGTGTGAAATCCAGAGCCAGGACCATGAGTGACTCAATCCTGACTCTGGAGTCCAGCCCAGTTTCCCATAGTTGGTCTAATTAGTATTGAATAAACACTGTAGGAGTTATTGCACTGTGAATATACTTGAAAAGATAAAATGAGACCTATTTCTCCAAAGTAAAAACAGCTTTAAATAAACCACATTTTCTAGTTTGCATCACTTTTGAGTTATTATAATCAGTGGTGACAGTAAGCTTTTAACATGAGAATTTGTGAAGTTGTCACACAGGAGTTTCACACAAATTAGAAAATCAGATCCACCTTTTATCTGCCTCTGAGGAACACACCTCGCCAAAAATAATAAACACCACATTGGGGTACGAGGATGAAAATCGGTATCCAAGTTCATGGAACTAAAAAACAAGAAGAAATCTGACAAAATAGATTTGAAAACAAAACTAGTCAAAAGATATAAGCAGTAACACTTCATAGTCACTAAAGAGAAAATAATCTATTAGCAGTCCCAAATGTATGTATGTATGTATGTATGTATATATATATATATATATATATTCAACCAAAATAGGAATACTTAATTTTATAAAATCAACAACAAACACTATTAAATATGAAATGACAGATTGATTTCAGCACAGTGCTAGTAAATAGTTTTATTATAGTGCTCTCACTCATATACAAGTTATCCAAAAACAAACTAACCAGAGAAAATCTGGAGTTAAATGGCTTCACAAATTAAAACCATCTAACAGACATGTAGACTGTTCAATTCAAACCTGAAGAACACACATTCTTCTCAGCAGCTAATGGAATTTTCTTCAAAATCTACCACATATTAGGGGACAAAGAAAATCTTAACAAAGATAGAACAACTGAAATCATATCGTGTATTCTATCAGGTCAGAGTGGAATAAATATGGACATCAATAATAATTAAGGCCACAGAAAGTACACAAATTTGTGCAAACTAAACAACATACTAATGAATGACAATTGCATAATGAAAGAAATCAAGAAAGAAAATTTGAAATTCCTAGAACTAAGTGAAAATGAAGACATCAGTTGTCAATACCTCCTCAGGTAAGGGTGAGATTTGGTGTCTACCTTCCCTTGCACTGCAGGGATTTTGTCTGGCTTGGGCTTGTGTAGATCTAGTGTTTGCTGTCACAATCATGTGAACTCAGTTCTGCCACATATGGAAATCACTGTTGCCTTGAGGTCCACCACCTCTGGCTTTTATACTTTTTCTGCCTCATCTTCTGCAATGATCCATGAACCAAAGAAGGAGAAGTCGCCATATATAGAGCACATCAGTATACATTTTCTTATTCTCTACACTATGGCCAGCTGTGAATTTCTGTGTTAATCTTTACATACTGTAAATAGAACTATCTTTGAAAACAGTTGAGAGACTCAATAATCTATAGGTATAGAATAAGTCATTAAAGTCAGTTAACCATTACAACTATTCAGTAGAATAATAAGGACTTGTTCTGTTCCTATTGAGAAACCTGACTAATGTAGAGTCTATCTTCTCAGGTAGCCCTACAGTTTACAATGCACATTTACTACTTAAATCAATCCAATTTTGAATAAGGACGTATTACACCATATAAAGTGTACACACACTTTATAACAACCCCTTTTTGATTCTTCGAGGTCCATGCACATTCCTGTTGTTCTGCTAGCCTACACATCACCATCACCCAATGTATGGATGCTCTAATTATTATGAAGATACATCTGCTGTCCAAAAGGGGAAAAATAGTAAAAGATTTTAATTCCTCTCATCTCTCTTACTTCAAGGATATTTGTAAGTCTGAGTTGTGATCTTTAGCATCGGTCTTCTCTCACTGTTCTTTCTTAACATACAGAACTATCAGGACTAAGGCAATGAACTCCCATGGTTTTTATTTACTCAAGAAATTCTTTGTTTTTCTTTCACTTTTGAAGGTTACTTTTACTGTTGTACTGGTAAGGTTTTTTTTGACAGCTTGATACAATCTAGGATCATCTAGGAAGAAAAAAACTAAATTGAGAAGTGCCTCCATTGGATCAACCTGTATGTCTGATTATGGGATATTTTCTTGATGAATGACTGATGTAGGGGGATCCAGTTCATTGTGGGTGGGGCCACACCTATGCAGGTGATTCTGGAAAATTAAGTGAGCAACATTTCTCTGTGACTTCCACTTCAGTTCCCGACTCCCAGTTTCTGTTTTTAATTCCTGTCCTGATTTCTCCCAATGATAAATGGCGACCTGACAACTATAAAGTGAAATGAACCCTTTTCCCCTCAAGTTGCCTTTTGGCCGTGGCGTTTTACCATACCAATAGAAAGAAAACCAGAACAGCTATATTCATCCCTAAAGTACAACATTAGTGCATATTTTTGTCAACATTTTAAATATTTTGTTAGAGTTTCCTTTTTTTTTTGTATGTTTTCTAAAGAGAATTCTTAGCCTTGTTCTTCTGAGATAATGATGATGATTATGATGACGATGACGATGATTCTAATTTCTTAAAATGTTTTCTCTTTGATTTCCCAACCTGGAATAAGAGATGATTCAGTACAGATTTTTAATATCCATTCAGCTCTGAATTTCTGAAGTGCATATTGTGTTGTTAACTGATGTGTGCTCTTAAGAGATTCTGAACAAGCTACTCCAAAGTTGGTACTGTACCATTTTAGAAAATAGACAAAGGTATAAATCGCTCTCCCACTTCCTTTTCTTAATATTGTGAAAGAGGTCAGAAAACTGAGGAATGATTCTTTTTTCTGAAATAATTCACAAAACCCTTCTGTGAAAGATTTCATCTCTATGCCCAGAAAAAAATGGATGTCTTATATCTGAGGATTCAGAGCTAAAAAGAAAAATCTGAATAGACCTTGCATTTTTATCACCACGACATCATTCTTTCCTATTCCTTTGCACCACTCCATGACTTCTACTTTAAGGCTATTCCATGACTTTGGACATTTAGCCAGTTCTCCATCTCCTTCTGGTGATTTCCATTTCATATAAATGGTAAATGTTAAATGACTCTGCATACTTTCTTTGTTATCTGTCTTTTGTTATAAGAGCCTGGGTCATAACCCAAAATGAGCAGGGAAAAGGAATCTTTCCTCACATGGTGCTCAGAAGAGGGATTCTCCATTCCAAAGAGAATCATATATCATCTGATTGCCTACAGCACAGACGAGGATCTAGCTAAGCCACAGGCGCCCTTCTGATCCACTGTCACTGAAAATAATCATGAGAATTGTATTTTTAAAAGTAGGTGATAATAGAAAAGTAACTGAATGTACACTTACATGTCAAGTGTATGTTACTCTGTACATCTATGGTAAGGTTGTAAAGAAATGATGGACATTGTGTAGGAGGCTGAACTGTATCATAGAGAGTTTAGACAAGAACCCTCCTCCTGACTCCCACTGCACAAATGTCAGTATTTAGGTCATGTTCACCCCATAAAATTATAAGCAAGCCCTCAATTAACCATTCTTGGATATGATGTCTTTTCACAGTATTAAAACTGTAAGATACATGGCATGGGCAGCCAGTTTGTCTAGGAATCTGCCCTTCTGACATTCGCTGTTCAAAGAATCATGGAGGTTGGTATATTTAGTGTTTGATTCTTTCTCAGTCACCCCTGAATTGCTAAACAAGCGTTATCCATAATGCAGCTGAGGGCAGTCATATCTTCTAAGGGAGTCCAAAAGGCCTTGAAGACATATGGCACACCATGTCCTGAGAGAGCTTTACCTTTCTTTTTATTTAGACAGAAAAGGGGAGGTGATATGGGAGGTGAACTATGCTGTGAATATGTTTTATTGCCATTGGTTAATAAAGAAGCTGCTTTCTGCCATTGGCTTAACAGTGTGAAGTCAGACCAGAAAGTCAAACAGTGATGTAGAGAGATAGTAGGCAGAGTCGAGGAGAAACCATGGAACTGCTGCATAATACAGATGCAGGAGACAGACACCAGACAGAACCTTACTGGAAGGCCACAAGCACATAGGAATACACAGATTAATAGAAATTGGTTAATTTAAGATAGAAGAGCTAGCTAGCAATACACTTAAGCTACTGGCTAAACAGTATTCGAGATAATATAGTTTCTGTGTGATTTTTTTCAGGTCTGGGTGGCTGGGAATGAGCAAGTAGTCTACAACAAGAAGAAAGACTGGACCTGTCATAGGATTTTGAAACTTCAAACTTTTCAAACAGTTCCAATAATGGGGGACCAAGCATTGAAATATATGAGTATGTGGGGGCCGTTATCAATCAAACCACTATACTATGGGTGAACATTTCCCTCTAAACATGAAGTAATGAGAGGAATTTGACTTACTTTATCATTTGAATAATAAATATAGCTCCATCACTTTCCACATCATATAGTTTTCTCCAAACTTAAAAAAATAGATTGATGTCAAATACTGAACAACATAATCTCTATTATTATCAAGTATATATTTAGAGAAGGATTACTTAAATATATCTAAAGGAAATCTAGGTAGTGCTAAACATGTGACATTTAAATGTGAGCCATTTTTGGAGACTCACTGGTAAGTGTGATTTGAAAGTGTCATATGTGTGAGGACTGGAAACTGTAATTTTTTTTTCTCCTTTCAGGCAGACTCACAGTGGGCAATGGGCAATGCCACATAAGACCATGTTCTTCTGTCTTTTGTAGCTGAGGAGTCCCATCATATATATCCTGGAGACCCTTAACCATAATGAGTGCTTTAATACAGAAGTTTGCCCTCAGCCTCAAAGACTTCAACTGGAACTGAAAAATCAGAGAAATAACAAGCCAGCAGACCCTGGAGTGTCTTCAGTATGAACAATGATCAGAAAGGATATGGGGAACTAGGTAAGGGTCCCACCCCAAAATGAGAGATCCAGGACACACACAGCCTCAGGGGTACCTAGCTCCAACATGGCTGCCCATATATGTATTTCCCCTAATTTAGTTACTTTCAAGCACCCAGACAGAACTATACCTTTGAAAGAAGGGGCCCAGGTTATACCCTGAATTTAAAGCAGAATCTAACACTGTCTTTATGGTGTTGTTCAGCACACATGCAGACTGAGTTATTGAGGTGTGTATCAAGATTTAAAATACAGTTGACACTACCCTGTTGGCAGGGGTGTAGGTGAGTCAGCCATTAAGATGTCAGTGTGGGAGAGTTGGCTCTACAATTCGTCTATCACGAGACAGCATGGGTGAGGGAGAGAAGGCCCCTTTACCTCATGCCCCTTGCTTCCTGTGGCAGACAAGGGTGCTGACCCTCCTCCTAATCAGCTGCAGCACTTAGAAAAGTCTGTCCTGCACCTTGCTTGGACAGTGAAGTAGAGCTGACCCTATTGTCAGGGATGCAGGTGAGCCAATCCTGAAGGCATGAGAATGGGAAAGTTAGCCACGCCCCCTTGTATGCCTTGTTGTGGTCAGGCCTCCTTACATGCCATGTGGTGGTGAGAGCAAGGGAAAGATATTCTCCCTCTACCCCTGCCACCTGGAGCAAGTAAGGGGGCTGACCCTCCCCCTTACCAACTGTGATACTCAGGAAAGTGGGCCCTGTATCTCTTGGGAGATCTGATCCCACCCCTCATCTGCCATATGGTGATATGGGCAAAGAAGAAATGCTCCCACCCCAGGCCACCTGTCGTGGTTGGGAAAGCTGGCCCTAAGGTCATAAGAGCAAGATTGCTGTTTCTGTCCCTAACCAGCTGCAGCACTCAGGAGAGTGACTCCTGCACCTCACCTGGGCAACATAGAAGAGCTGGCCCTGATGGTGAAGGGATGGGGTGGGCCTGACCCTGAAAGCAGGAGAACCAGCCCTGAACCTTGTTCATGACTGCAGAGCGTGAACTAACCTAGGAAATACCTGAGAACTCACTCTAATGGTGAAGATGAGGAGCGCTGGCAGGCTGACCAAACCAGAAACTACCCAGACATAGAACCAAGGTTGTAACTTTTGCCCCTCTCCAACATTTGCCCCATCTATGATCTGCTGGAACATGTGAAGGAGCCACTCCTGCAGATCCAAAGCTATGGGATCTCTACAACACAGGGCAACAACAGAATATCCAAGAGAAGTCCCAGTATCAATGGTGTAGCAGAAACCAGAGGCCTCAAATGAGAACGATAATTCATTGCAATGAACACCTGCAAGATGGGACCCTTTTTTTTTCTTTTTCATTCTTTTCTTCTCTTAAATTTTATTTCATGTCATTTTGGTGGGGAGGGTTGAGGGCAGAAGGTGGATACGAAAGGACAGAAAGATAAATGGGGCTGAGATGCATGATGTGAAAGATACAAAAAATAAAAAGTTACAAAAATATAGTTGGCAAAACCAGGAAAGCTGTAGGAAGATCAGATTCTCCTACTGGAACTCTTGACCATGTGATAGTTGAAGATGTGAAGACAAAGTCAAAGTTTTGGTGAAGATTCCAGGATGATGAAGATTCCAGAAACAAATTAAAACAATTTTCAATGAAAATTTAGTCACTGACTGGAGGCAGCACAAGAGAGAGCCTGTGGATGCAGCTGATGACAGGGTCTCACACATGGGATGACCCAAGTCATTGGAAGTCAGATGATGTCAGCATGGGCTGTGGATGCTGGACATGGAGATATAGGATTTAGGTTTTCCCTGCCAGGAATATCCTTCTTCTGGTCGGTCTTTTCTTGCTTTACTCCTCTTCCTTCTTTTTGGTATGACAACATTTACTCTACATCATTGCATATTGGAAAAATGAAAGCTGTTTTTTATTATTTTCCATTTTAGCGAGCTTCACAGTTAAGAATGTACTTTATTCTCAGACAAGCCTTTGGACTTTTAAATAGTATTTGGACTATTAAGTTATGGGAACTATAGACATTATATAAATGCATTTTGTATTGTGAGATGTCCGTGAGCACATGAGTCTTTATAGAAATAATACATCTTGATTATGAAGTGCCCTCCCCCATCTACACATGTGTTTGAACACTTGGTCTCCAGGTGCCGGCATCTTGGGAAGTTAATGAAGTAGGTTGCTAGGGAACAGGGTTTTGGGTCATAGCTCAGTCCTGCTTGCCACTTGGTCTCTCTGTTATCTTATCCACTGAGTTGTGAGTAACTTGTCCCACACTCATGCATTCCATGCCATGATGGGTTTAGCAAAAACAAAATTCTCTTTCAGATCAAAGGATTGAAATAGTAACTGTTCTTCACTGACATGTCTTCTCTGAGCTTTTGTCTGCCCCGTAGTTGTTATTTTTCGAGTATTGATCTAAGGCAGATTTTTGTCTTGATCCCTTTGTCCCGCCCAGATGCCACATCTATCCTGCGCCTGCCTGTGCCTTGTGCATTGTATTTCTACTACTGAATCTTCCCCACACTGAGAACATTGTACTTCCTTTACACAGCCATTTCATTCCAGAGTCTATCCCAACCACTGTCTTTTCAGGTTCTCCCTACCCTTCTCTGTCTTTCTAAGACTAAGAAAGGGCCAGCACTCTCATGTGTGAGGCCGTGTTGTCCTCCACTGAAAACTATAACAGACTGAGAAAAGTTTTCTTTAGGCTGCGAATGTACTGTGAAATGAAGCACAGCCCTTGTTGGTTCCTGCAATCAACACCTGTCTTCTTGCAGAGCACTAGAATTTGTAACCTTGACCTTGAAGCAGATCACCCCTGAATATGCTGTTTTACGCCCCGTGAGAATCATTGCCTCTCATGCCACCTTAACTTCAATAGCATGGAGTCTGTGGAGCTCTACAGAAATGGAGAAAAGTTGAATTTTAAAAGTTCCAGAAGCTAAGGTATATTTTACAGTACCTAGTTTAACAGGTGGTGGACTATACAGATTACATAAAAGAATTTTTCCACATGTGTTTTCATATACTATCTGCATCAGATAGTCCATATATAAATATTAATAACCTGTAATATGTATAAAGAGCTTTTATATGTTGTGCAACTTCAGAAATGGATATTTCTATGTGAAAATATCAACTAGAGAAATAATTATGACCATTCCAGGTAAGATAAATTCATGACAATGTTGAAAGATATCAATAAGATGGAGTGGGAGACTGTCTAGATTCTATAACAGTTTCCTATGAGTTTGGAAGGTCAAAGTTCATCCCCATGATAAAGTTATCATTACGATATATACTTTCCAAATTCATATGATGAACCTTAACTTACAATGTTATCAAGATGAAGGCCTTTATATGTTGATAAGGCAGAACCTTCATGGATGGGATCAATGGTTTATAAGAGACTTAAGGGAGTGAGTCCCATCTTGTTGCCATGTGAGGAGTATGCAGCATTTATTCCTTCCAGAAGATGCAGCATTGAAGGTATCTACTTCAAAGTGCACATTGTGCCCCTAACAAACATCATCCTTGCTAGGACTTTTCCTGTGAGTGTATGGATTAAACTTGTAACTGTGTAAACAGAAAATACATCTCAACTCTAAACATTATCTAAAAAATAATGTTTTACTTCAATAGCATGAATGGATTAAGAAAGTGCTCTCTTCCTTGACAAGTGACCCTGCCAACAGTGAAGGGATCAGACTTATTCGAGAGGCAATGCAGAGTTGAGGCCATGCCTTTGTGGTCCTGGAAAGCTCAGTGCTAGAAAGGTTGTCAAATCCTGATCCTAATTTTACCTTTACAAAGTTTACTTTCTGGGAATGGAGAGATGGTTCATTTTTAAGAGCACTTACTTACAGAGGAATCAAGTTGGATTTCCAGAAGTCACATGGTAGCTCATAACTGCCTATACCTTCAGTTCTAGTGGATCTGACACCCTCTTTTGCCCTCTATAGGCACTGTATGCACGGGGCACACAAACACACATGCAAGCAGAACACACACATGTGGCATAAAAATACATTTTTTAAATGTACTTTTCATACGAGTAGACGAGCAGTGATAGCTATCCCAACAACACTGGAAGAGAACAGGTCCCAATTTCAAATGACCTGTTTAGTAATTTAAATATTCACTCATCATGGAGCTAACGCAGTCATGTTTTAATAGTCTGAATGTATAAGGGTTTAGATACTATGTACGGAGTGGTAAAACCAGACAATGTGGCATACTGACTTCTGTTAGAGGGGATACAATGTCTGGCACCCTCCACAGCCTAAATGTCCATGAAAATATTCCATTACATTTTCCTTCAAACTCTAAGGGCAAAAGACAATACAGTATTAATGATACAAATCAACTGAGGCTTATAATCATCTTAACATCAATGTAGGTATGTAACCTCAAATTATTTTTATGGAAAAAAACAAATAAAGGTCTTTAGAGGCAACACTGATCCGCCTCAGGAAAGTCTTGCTGCAGCCTTGACTGTAGCTTAGGTCAGCTAACTCAATAAATATCCACCGAGTGGAAGAGTAAATCAATGCGTTTGTAATGATCATGTTAGAACTAACGGGCCATGAGTAATTGTTTTAGTCAGCTTTCCATTACTGTAACAAATGTCTGAGATAAATCAACTTAAAATGAGGAAAGGTTCTTTTTGTGCACAGTTTTGAAGGGTTCAGTCCTTGACTGATGGGCTTTGTTTCTTTGTTCCTGTGTCCGCACAATACATTATGGCAAAGCGTTCAGTTCAGAAGGGCCACTTCATCATAGGCCAGGAAACAAGAAGAGTAAAAGAGTTAGCTCTGGAATCCCATGGTTTCCTTCAATATCATGCTGCCAGTGACTGGAAGACCTACTAGATCCAACTTATTACAGGTTTGCCAGGTCCCACTCAGTACCAGTCTTTTAACATATAGGGATTTGCTGGGTGGCATTTGTTGTGTGACCTTATTCTTGGAGAAATATGGGGGGGAAATCTACTCACCCATGATTTGGAACCAACTACATATCAAAGCACGAATAGAACCAAAACTTGGCTTTCTGAACCAATGAGTTTTACTTGGGTTAGGTATAGGAATATGTATGAGGGGTTACTTACAAGAGTATGACTCAGGTCAGTTGCATCCTAGCATTTGTGAAAGCTGATACTGGAAACCTGGAGCTCACTACACAACTTACAAATACATGCTCAAAAAAACGGAAACTGTCTCTTCAGCACATTCCAGATGGTCTGAGCATCTTCTCAGCAGCTTCGCTACTCTGAGAGTGTCTCTCAGTCATTGCTGCTCATATGCTTAGAGGGGCATAGTGAATACTGTCAGCTTGGGTACCTCCTGAAGCCTTTGAGTGGTTTACTTCATGAACTGAAGCAGCTTTCCTGTAGGATAGAATGTATGACCTCCTTTTCGAGTATCTTGTGTTCTAAACAAGCTTAACCAATCCAAGGCAGAGGCATTTATCTTGGAATAATTTATACATCACCATTCTGGGTCCAAACTACAACACTGACCTATGTTCACTGATGAATGGCTCACTGCAGTCATGGCTGCATCTAAAAATGGCCAGCAAGGATCAGAGCATGTGTTTCCATGCAGAGAACCCTGAATTGTGGTTATATTTTTCAGTTATCCCAGACAAGATGCTGTCAGCCTCACCCAGAAAGGTTGACCCTCACACTCTGCTGATTCCACTCAAATTTCTCATGAGCATGAGCTGTTTTCTTGTCTTCCTATTGTGACACAGTCTCCCCTGTTTGTCTCCTACAGGATCCTAAAATATGGAAGTATCTAACATCTTGCCAAGTCTGGAAAATGAAAGAGATAGGATTGTCTGCAGTATATAAGATGTATAAGTTGTGGACTTCACTCCACAACGCTCACAGCCAGATGAAAAGACACCCATGAGCATTGTTGTAATTTGTGTATAGTGTTTTAAATACAAAAGCAGAAGAATAATCAAAGGAGTATTCTACAGGGACCCAGATTATCTTATTGCAAGCTATAGTCACCCCAGCGGATTAAAACTTTTCTGACTTGATTATAGGTAGTATTCCAATTTTGTGTACATAAAAATAATTCTCTTGACTACAGTAGAATATTATGTGTATAACAAATAATTGACATTCTGGGTCCCTTCAGAAGTGGAAACATTTGCAATATAAATAATTTAGTTTGTGTTCCTTATCTGCCCCTTTCTTGTGGATGTGATAAACACAAAGGAAAGCAGAACTTTTGCCAAAAGGACTTACTTTCTGCATATTAGGGTTGTTTTGGTTGGTTCCGTCCTCACTGCCAGGTGAATGTAGCATGAAGATCAAGAACACTGGCATCAGACCCATCTTGGTTCTGCCAGTTCTTATGACATAACACTGAGCAAACCGCTGGAAATCTCTGAGCCTCATCAATTGAGGGGTTACTGCTTACCTCTTAGGATCATCAAGAAAATTAAGAAAGACTGTGGAAACACTTGGCACTGAGAAACACATACAGTCAGTGAAAGAACACTAACTGTAGTTTATTCGTCTTGTATCTGTAACAGATGTGCTCTGGTTGGCTTAGCATGTTCCCAGTTGCCCTATGTTCAGTTACTACTATTATAGCTCCACTACTACTTAGATGGCACTATTTGACTTCCTTTTGTATGGTCTACAAGACACTAATATTGAAATGAATAAAGATGGAGCTATATTCTCAGCATTCATTCTTCAAGAGCCTAAAAGTGTAACTTATTTAAAATAAAATCTAAATATTTTCCCCTTCCACTCATGAAAATAAAAATATGGCCTCAAAAACATATCATGAACTTACCAAGTGTTTCTTAATGGTGGTTGCCTGCAGTTCTACTGCTATGAAGACAAGTATACTCATTATTCCAGGGTTCTGGGTGCTCTTGAAATAAATAGGAGAGGAAATAAGAAACACTAGTGTTCTTAGCAAGACAGATCAATTCTGAGCCTCTTCTAATGTAAACCATGATTTTAGTGAAGAGAAATATATGTGTTTTGTTATTAGTCATGAGCTGTTTGTTTATCATGGATACAATGAGATTATGCTCATTCAGTAAATGCATTCTGTTTTAAAATAATAATGTTTTATATTTCAAATGCAATCCTTGTTCATTGATTACAGGGGGGAGAGCACACATAGATAAGCCAAATGCAGAACATAGTCTATCCTTGACGCTGCTACAAGGATGACATACAACTTTAGATTTTTAAAAATATTCTTTGTTACAGTTTATTTTAAACTTCTTGAACTATAGATCAATTTTATAATGCATTTTCCAATGAAGTATACAGAAATATTTATATAGGCTGTTTTAGTGTTTGCTATTATCCTATTATGTGACTACACTCCTGTGGGATAATGTTCTTGTACACCGTGAAGATTTGTCACTCGTATTAGTTTAATAAAACACTGATTGGCCAGTAGCCAGGAAGGAAGTATAGACAGAGAGAACAGACAAAGAAAATTCTGGGAAGAGGATAGCCAGGGAGTCAGTCTCCTGCCAGACACAGAGGAGGCAAAATGAGAATGCCTACCTGAGAAAGGGTACCAAGACATGTGGCTAAACATAGACAAAAATTATGGGTAAATTTAAGTTGTAAGAGCTAGTTAGTAATAAGCCTGAGCAACAGGCCAGACAGTTGATAATTAATATAAGCCTCTGTGTATTTATTTAGGACTTATCAACTGCAGGACCAGGTAGAACAGAATCCTCTGTCTATAAATTGAGCCCAAACATTTGGCAAGAATTTACACATAAAGCCTGAGAAAGCTTAAAACTAGCAAAAAAAAAAAGTATTCTAGAAAAAAAAGAAACAGAGTCAAGCACAACTTCTTGGTAACTGCTGATAGACTCTGTTTGCTGGTAGTAAGCAAAGGTATTCCTTTAAAAGAGGCTTTCTGACTCAGGGTTAGTGCCCAAAACCTCACAGCTATTTTAAGAAGCTCTGCCAGCAAACACTTAAGTGTTGTTTATAAACAGACAGAGCCAGGCCTCTTGGTGGTGGCATAGACCTTAAAATTTCACAGAGTTGAGGGAATAAACATGTCTCCCACCAGTACCTCCACCATGAAGCTAGACAAGAATGGGGCAGAGCCAGTAGCCAAGGCTGCAGTTTTAATTCTAGCCATGCTGTATAGCAGATTAAAGATTATTCATGAGCTCAGAAAAGGACAGAGATATGCAGTAAAGAAAGATTCAGATGGGAAAAGAATTTCTAATCTGTTTACAGTGTGTTTAAAAATATACATAGGCTTGAGAGAGAAAAGAAAAAGGATAGAGAAAGTCGTTAGAAAATGAAACAGAGTAACTGGGCATGGTGGCACCTACCTTTAATCCCAGCACTTGGGAGGCAGAGGCAAGCAGATCTCTTTGCATTTGAGGCCAGCCTGGTCCATAGAGTGAGATCCAGGAGAGCCAAAGATACTCAGAGAAACCCTGTCTCAAAAACACACACAAAAAAAAATAATAAAATAAAAAATAAAAGACCTAAATGCCCCTTGACCAAAGAATGGATAAGGAAAATGTAGTACATTTACACAATGAAGTACTACACAGCAGAAAAAAATAACAACATCTTAAATTTTGCAGGAAAATGACTGGAATTAGAAAACATCATTCTGAGCGACGTAAACCAGACACAGAAAGACAATTATCACTTGCACTCACTCATAAATGGTTTTTAACCATAAAGCAAAGAAAAACAACTTACAAATTACAATCCCAGAGAATATATAAATCTAACATAGATCTAATCTACACGGGAAGTAAAACAAGACAAGATCTCCTACATAAATTGGAAGCATGGGGACCTTGGGGGAGAGTTGAACGGGAGGGGAGAGGGAGGGAAAGGAGCAGAGAAAAATGTAGAGCTCAATAAAAATTAATTAATAAAATAACAAATGAAAGAACTAGAGTAAAAAAAGGCATACAAAGATGGAAAATACACAGAGAGCAGGGATACTGTATGTTATTGCGTTGTCTTTGAATTCTTTGACTGCCAAGGAAGCAGGAACAGCTGCCAAAAGACATCTGATTATAAATGCTGCTGGATTAATTAACCTATTTTTAAATATATTTCGGAGGACCAGTGCTCAAGAACAGTTTTAAGCTCCTACACTAAGGCTACCCACCCAGAGCGGTAAGTGCCTCCTACCAGGCAGGCCTCAGGGTCCCCTGTAAGGGAGCCCGGGCACCTTCAGCTCCTGCGCCAGGCTTCCTGTGCTCTTCTGGATACCGTCCCCCTCTTGCTCCGTTCATCCTTTTGTCATGGGATCATTGGGCTACCGGGCAGTGCTGTTTAGTTGCTGAGGAATCCCATCTGGACGGGTGAGTGTGTGCTATCCAGGGGCGGATTGTCCCAGAAGAGAGCACAAACCACCCTTCCCCAGCTCCTTCTGCAGGGCTGTCTTTCTTACACACGACCCCCCCCCAACTCTTTGTTTTCTGCAAGGTCCTTTGCTCAGGAACAGTTTTCTGCTCCTACACTAAGGCTACCCACCCAGAGCGGTGAGAGCCTACCTACGGGGCAGGCCTCAAGGACCTCAGGTAAGGGAGCACATCCACCTTCAGCCTGTGCGGCAGGGTGTCCTGTGTTCTTCTCGTCCCTACCCTGCCCCCCAAGTTCCCCCTTTTGTCCTCAGGTCAGTGGACTACCAGACGTCCATGTTCTGGTGCTGAGGAGTTCATCTGGATGAGAACGGTTCGTGCTTCTACACTGAAGAGATACACCCAGAGAGTCAATCACAGCAAAGACTGGACCAAGACACCAGGCCTCTCCTGGCTCCATTTGAAGGAAGAGATGGGAAGGCGCCAATGCAAGAATTCCTCCAACAA
>NC_022028.1:28908850-28918500 GCF_000317375.1 Microtus ochrogaster | reverse complement strand
GGGGGGAGGGCGGGAGGAGTGGGAGGCTGGGAGGAGGCGGAATTTTTTTTTCTCAATAAAAAAATAAAATAAATAAATAAATACATTTGGGAAATTTCTTGACCTCAAAATTTAAGTCAAAAGATATATTACACTGGAGAATAGATTTTGCTTTTGTTTCCACAGAAAATGAGGGGTTGTGGATTTATTCTTGGTTAAGGAAAATAAGGTTTGATCAAGGAAGACACCCTGAAAAATCTCCAGTGGGAACAGATAGACCAGATGATTCAATGTTTCAGAGAACCTCTGTTGTAGTTTCCTCTGGGTTCTACATTCAGAATAGCCTCACAGAATACTCCAGTCAGGACTTGACCATAATCCTAAATTTCTTTGAATCCCCATAAGATTATCAGGGCCCCAAATCAGCAGGAAGTAGCTTAGAAAACTACACACACATTCCCCCTATAAATGGATTAGGGTGTTTGCCTTTGTGTAGACAAACAAGTTGGTAACAGGTTGTTTTGGATAATGGTCAGGAAAAAAATCTAAATGAAGGAGATCATATTTAGAGTTCTTGTTTCAAAAAGCCTGCTACCTGGGGGTTCTCCAGCCTCCATCCTCAACAGTGAGTATATAGATATGTGTTCCTTTGTGCTTCCCAAGTGGCATCCCTACCATTTTTTTTTCCTTCAGTGCTGGTGGTAATGAATCTGTTTTTCATATGTTTATTTTACTTTGTGTTGATTTTGTAAACTGCCTCATGTTTCCATCCAAAATATTATTATTATATGTGTAGTTTATATGTCTGGTTCTCATTTATAGGAAACATAATACATGAGTTTATATGTTACAGTCTGATCCAGGTTTTTCATCTGACTTCCATTTTCATGTGGCTATGTTGTATAAATTGTTTAGTTTTATTTCACTAAATATATCATGGTTCTGTTTTATTAAAAGTCTATGCACTCTAAATGAAATTTCTAAAAGTTAATTTTGCCCCATCATTAAGCATGTCTCTTAATGCAGCATGAACCTAATCACCCTATATACTTCAGCAATTTAATTTCAGGAGGAAATACATTTTGAGAAAAACTTTCAGAATGAAGTACCAAGGTGACACCTATTATCAGAGAGCTGGAGCATTGCCAAAACCAACCAGCTCTCCTATTTTTTTATATATATAAAGATTTGCTGTAAGGCTCAGCTTTTTGCAGGGCAAACAGACAAACACACATAATACCCTCCAAAGATCTCTGATAATCCTTTTGGCATATATTGAAACTTCTGCCAAGCAGTTAACTGTGTTTCTGGGATTTAAAATGCCTAACACATTAATCTGGAAATATAGATATCTATCTAGTAAAACAAAAGGACACTTAGTAAAGTTTCAGGGGAGAAAGTTGGGTTCAGTGTCTTCAGCAAACCCTTAAGTGTCACTTTAAATGATAAACATCTAACTTGACATTGCATCTAATCTTGGATGGTAAGCACATGCATACATAAATGCACAATGTGTGTATATGTGTATTCATATATGTTTGTTCATATGTGTATATATGCTGTGTGAAATACATATGTAATATATGTATATACATATATGTTTATATATATATATGAAGTCTCTATGTGATTTATGTGCTATTAATTAAATGGCCCCATTTCAATAAGAAGACTTTTTAGTGGGCTTAAATCACAGGCTACTTTTGGTTTACAGGTCTTTGCTTTGACAATTCGTCACAGAAATCCATTCATAATGGTACAGGACATTGACTATGTTCATGTGAATAATGATTCCATTCTGTACCTTCACCAGGACACTCTATTTCCTTTCCACAGTAGGGGTGGAAGTTCTAGAACCTGACCTCTATAGGTTTGTTTTCCCTGATTCAGCTCACCTGCCAGAAATGATAGTATGTATGCCTAGAAAAGGCAATAATCTGAATTGTTAATAAGCAAGATGAGTATCACTTATAAACTCACAACACCTAAATAAATATATACAAAAAATAATTTTCATTACCATTATGCCTGCCTGAACCATCTAAGATAATATGACGCAACCTATTACTTATAAACTACGCATCAATTCCATTTCTTTTTTTCCAGCATAAAGCAAGGTGGCATTTCAGATGATAGCTCACTACTTTGTTTGTATTAATTATATCCAGACACTGGAAACTGATAGTGGAAGATTGACTGTAATTGAGCCATAAATTTAATACAGAGCAATATCATCCATTTACCTGGACAACTCTTTGCTGAAATATATTTCTAGAACAGGGCAGAAAAGAGAGGGTCCAGCGATAACAAGTGATAAATGTTTCCTACCTGTGGCCAAGTAAAGCATCCATTGCAGAAGTTGGCACTGCCTCAGGGGCTCCTTACTCTCCTGTGATATGAATCAAGGGAGCTGGAACTTTTAAAGGACTGTTTATCACACAGGACTTTGATGTTTGGCAAAAGAAAAAAAAGCTTAAGAGATTTGAAGATTTTGAAAGCATATGGGTTTTTGTCGTGGTCTGGGGAGTACTCAGACATACGACTGTGGTCCTGCCTTGTCAAGTGGTGCACAGTCCTCACAAGGTTCATGGGAATGCTAGGTCAGCTGTCCTGGGGCCTTAGAGACCATTGGTATGCATGGCAAAGGATGCAACTAGGGCACTGAGACTGTGCACTGATCTTTGGTGGAAATTCATTAGATTTCTGTACAGACAACAAAAGAGATCAACCTCTGTCCTTTGACAGACAGAGTTAAGGGATCAACATGGTGGGAGGATCCACATTCTCCTCCCTTCGGGATAAGAAGTCCCAAGAGCAGCACTGACCATATTGTAATTCCAGCTATTCCAGGTCCAGCTCCCTCCCCTCTTCTTGCTCCCCCCACCTTCCCCATGTCCCTTCCTCCATCCACTCCTCAGAAAGGGTAAGGCTTCCCATGGGGAGTCAACAAAGTTTAACAACTCACTTCAAGGCAAGACCAAGGCCCTCCTCACTAAATCTGGGCTTGGCAAGGTATCCCTCCAAAGAGAATGTGCTCCTAGACACTTGTGCAAGCACTAGG
Source organism: Microtus ochrogaster (assembly GCF_000317375.1). Taxonomy (NCBI): domain Eukaryota; kingdom Metazoa; phylum Chordata; class Mammalia; order Rodentia; family Cricetidae; genus Microtus; species Microtus ochrogaster. The sequence goes on along the minus strand of NC_022028.1, from coordinate 28,915,460 downwards.
GATAAATTATGGCCCCACTGCCAGTGGTCCCACAGTCTGCCCAAGCTTCACAACTGTCACCCACATTCAGTGGGCCTAATTAGGTCTTCTGCAGATTCCCCCACTATCAGTCCAGAGTCAGGGATCTCCCACTAACTCAGGTCAGCTGTTTCTATGGGTATCTCCCTCATGGTCTTGACCCCTTTGCTCATATTACCACTCCTTCCTCTCTCAAGGACATTTCCTCAACTGTCCTCATAGCAGTGTTATTTGTAAAAGCCAGAACCTGCAAGCAACCTAGATGACTCTCAACTGAAGAATGAATAAAGAAAATGTGGTACATTTACACAATGAAGTACTACTCAGTAGTTAAAAAAAAACACAAAAAAACAAACAAAACCCCAATAGCATCTTGAAATAGCATCCATGCAAAATGGATGGAACTGAAATAAAATTGTGAAAAAAAACTATTCTTACAAAACACAATATCCCTTAGTTGTATCCATTTGAACACCCTGGCTACAGAAGTGTCAATAAGGTGACATCATCAAGGCACAAAAGATTATCCCACTCAAGCAAGCCTGAGTGTAAAGAAGTATCCAAGACCAAGATGTTGCTAACAACAAGTCTAAGAATTTTCACAACAATACAGATGAGCTTTTTGGGGTATAAAATGAATAAATAAATTAAATAGCTTATGCAATGTACTAAGACATTGAATGAAGACCTGGAAAGGCAACTATCAGTTTTTCTTGGATGCTACGCAGACATCAACTTACTATTTGAAAACTCGTAATGGAAATGAACCAATTTTGCACCTTTCCTTTACTATTTAAATATATCTCCAATACCCATGCAATGAGAGTGAGAAATTCTTGATTAGAAAATAATTAAGCAATGATCTTTTGGAAACCACCAGTTTCCAGAATGCCTTGTAATAATATCATAGGTGTCTGCCAACTCCTAGAATGGGTGTTTTCAAAATAGCGGATTAGGCTGGCGGCACTGGAATTCATGAATCTTTTGGTGTAATACAATGGAAAGTACTTAGGAACCTGAGATGAATTCCTGCCTAAAAATTAGGTAGGGCATCCTAACCTGGTCTCTAAATCAAATCAGAAGAGCAAGTCATATCTTGACTATTTCTTGGTTCTCTTTTGTTCAATAATCCTAATTCCTATCAGCTATGCTGTATATAGCTTGGAGGGACAGGAGATAGAAAAAAAACAGAGGGGAGCAGGTTGTCAGAGTTCCATCACTGCTACATAGAACACACTGATGCCTGAATTCAAGCAAACCAGCTCTGAAGGGCATTTTTCCAAACACCGGAATTTACGCATGTACTGGATGCAGGAAGGTGCTAGGAATTAATTTTTGTTAGATATGGAAATATTATTAAGTTTTTTAATTTTTATCTCTTAAAATACACTACAACATTCAGAAATAAAGTACTATGTCTCTGGGGTGTACTTTTGAGTGCTTCTAAGCATGGAGGATCAAGAAGAATTTAAAGAATCAAGAAGACAGGGGATGTGAATTTTTGGAGCTGGTGATGGCTTCTTAAATTATCTTCTGCTTTTGTGCATTCATGACATTTCCCAGAAAATAATAATAATAATAAAACCACTTGTCAGCTCTAAGCCACAGTGAACCCCTGCCAACATAAACAAGCCTAGGAAGGTCAGCACGCTCCTCCTGAATCTGCCCATCAGAGGAGCAGATGTGGTTGGAGACAGCATCCTTGACATCATTTATTCAGCAGCGATGATCTTGATTCACCAGGACTCCGAGTACCTCTAGCACACCAGATTGTCAGCTGCACCCTGAGTCTCTGGGAATTTGAATATTTTCACCAACCTGCGAAGTGAGTAAAAGTCACAGAGTAACTGCAACGACTAGGATCTCTAAGGAGCTCTGTCATTACAGGTTCAAAACACAGGAAAGCAGGGACACTGATGCCACCGGCACCTTCCTTAAGGAAATGACTTAAGAGCAAATGCAAAAACCCCTGTAAACCTTCCTTGCATGGATGCTGGGCCACACAATAGATGCCTGGATGCTGGGATGGGTTTTAGTTTAGGAAATTATTCGCTTGTTTGCTAAGAATAGAAACCACAGCTGCTTAGGCATATTGAAGGCGATGCTCATTTCTTTGAAAAGTATTTTCTTTCTTCATAAGAACACAAGACATCAATAAAAGCTGCCCGAATTCCTCAGGGCTCTTCTTCTCAGGTGCAACTGAACCAATGCAAAGGGATCTGGGCTCCTGTTGGCAAGACACATGGAAATATGGAGACTTTTCTTTTGTTTCTGGAGAGGATACAGATGTATTATTTGCTTTTCTTGCTGGCTGTGTCCGAATATCTGACAAGAAGCTGGAATCTTTGGCTCACACTGAAGAAGTGTTACAATCCAACATGGCAGGGAAGGCATGGGAATGGGAAGCAGCAGGTGGATTTACACTGCATCCACCCGAGGAAACAGAGATGGATAAAGGAGCTCACCCTGCTATCTCGTTTTCATTCATTCTTGACTCTAGACCTCCTGATGACAGATGGCACCATCCACATTAAATGTGGGTCTAGCCCCTTCCATTAACCCTTTCAGAAAACACTCTCATAAACATACCCAGGAGTGTACCTCCTCACTGATTCTAAATATCAAGTTGATGATAATGAAGATCATCCATTCCTACAGGCTGGGTGCCTATGTCTGGTGCGGTAGGTTTTTGTTGTTTTTGTTTTTTTTTTTTTGAAGGAATTAAGTAGAAAAATTACAATTTAACTTGCTGATGGCTGATAAAGTAGATTGTCCTCCCAAAGTTGTGAGTGGGCCTTGGCCAATCAGTAGAAGGCCTGGAGTTGAACAGAAACAGCAGCTTCCCCAACCGAGACAAAATTCTCTGGCAATGAAGCTCCAGCCTTTGCACCTTTAAGTCCCCGGGGTTTTCTTATGACTAACTACACCTCAGACTTTCTGTTTCTCAACATTTCCACACTAACTTGTACTAACTCTTTTCTTTATACTAAGTCAAATGTAATTATATACAAAATGTACCGTAAATGTTAAATAAACATATGATAAACATATAATAAATTACATATTTGAAAGTTTGATTCTCCTAAAAAAAAAATCCAGGTATACACACTCAGGGAACTAAATGGGTTTTTAAAAATAAAGTTGCGATGGCTAGATGTGACAGCAGACACCTTTAACCCCAGCACTCAGGAGTCAGCAGGAGGTAGATCTCTGGAGTTCAAAGTAAGCCAGGGCTACACAGTGAGACTTTGTCTCATAAAATGGCCAGAGGTTTTTCTTAAGGCACGTTTTGTGATTGAAATGACCCAACACTGCAAAATGGGTAAGCTGTAGGGAAGAGGTACAATTTGGATTTTGGACCTAGTTCCAGGTCCAGAGTCCACATGCAGTGACGGCATTTTTTTGTTGGCCAATCCTCAAAACCATGTACAGTAACCTATAGAAATGGACAAGGAGCTTTGGTTGTCATGACTTATATCTCAGACTCTTACGGAGATACCCATTAGCCCACCATTTTACTAGTAACACGAATAAGGTAGTGCATTCATGCGGACAGAGATAGTCGTCAATAATAACCAGTTGCTTATGAGAGTTCACATCCCTTACAGCTTCGCAATGGAAAATGCCTTGCATCACACATTTAGGAAGAGGAAACCTGAACAGAAAATGTAAAAATGTGTTTCTCCCTCTAGATATTTGCAGGTTACACTCATCTATCCTGTTGCTTCTGCTGCTCTGGCAAACTTTCATACTTAAGGGGCTGGTCAAAAAGATCTGCCTTCCTTACTTGCCCACTTCACATTCTTCAAGTGGAAACTATACTCTCTCCTGTGGCATATTCCATCATTTTGCTTCTCTGTGAAGGACTGAGCTTTGAAACACAGCATAATGTATCGCCCACAGAACAGCCTCTGAAGGAGGTCTATTATCCCAACAGTATATTCTCCTCTCCAGCCCTCCTTAATGGAAGATTGTGAATTTAGTTTATTTTTTGCTTTGCTTTTAAAAGAAATATCAATCTTCAAACCAAAAAAAAATGTAAGTCTGACCATGGGTATAACCTCCACTAATATATGGGAAATCTTTAGGCAAACTAAAACTGTGTGTCTGTTTCTTCTGCAAGATAAACATCATTAAATTTTATTTTTCGAGGTTTAGTGGTAGAATAAAAGCAGAATTACAGGGACCCAAGACGAAGTGCAGAGAGTGACAGAACGCTGGGGCTGCAGGGCTGATTATGATGCCTGCACCGAAGGGGTGTGGCAGAAAGAGCTGACCTAAGTACCTTTGGAGTGCATAAGACAAGAGGAAAGGACCTGTGCGTGATCTTCATGCACTGAATGGGAGTTCTTCCCTGCCAGCACGGGAGCTATCGTTTTTAACCCCAACATATGTATGCTGGGACTAACAATTAAGATTCATACTTAAGCAATGACAGAAGGAAAAATGACTTAGATAGTAATGGAATAAAACTCAGAAACAACCACATCAGTGGAACATAAAGAGCTCTGGTGACTCAATATAAAGTGTTGTCTTGGTTTAGATTTGGGGGTAGGGAAAGATCATCGTATAAAAAGTCATAATATGGGACTGAATTATGGGTCTCATCTAACAGTAGAATATTAATGTTGGTTCACTAGTTATTAAAACTGTTCACTACAAAGTAAAATTTAATAGTGAATACAGGAAGTGTGGGAGCTTCACATTTCTTTGAATCTGAACCTGTTCTAAAGCATGTATTTTATTCAAAGATGAGCAGTGTGAACTCCACCAGCCATAGTGTCCTGTGGGTGTTCTGGAGTCTAGATCTGCTCACACACCATAGACTGACCTAGCAGGTGACTATGGTCTCACAAATCTGGAAGCTTGAACCCCTGTATTGACATAATCTTGGCAGGCTGAGTTTCTTCGATGTTTCTCCCCCCCTTTGCTTTTAGATGGTTCCTCCTCTGTCTTCACATGTTTCTTCCTCACGAGTTACTATGTCCCACTCTCCCCTTTTGATAAGAATAGCAATCAGGTTGAATTGATACGCACCCTGTGGACACCATTTCCAGTGAATTTCCCTTTATAGACCCTATTTGCACCCAAATTCGAAGGTCATTGGAGTTTGAACTTTGACATATGGATTTTAAAGGACATAACTCAGTCCATTAGATTATGGGTTATTTCAAAGATCAATGAGTTGATTTGAATAAAATGAATGGCAGAGATTTACAGAACTAGTATATTTGTTGGGCAGTTTTGCATTACTGTAACAAATATTCAAGTCATATTAAAGAGAGGCAAGTTTTATTAGGGTCCTCACTTTTGAAGGCTTCAGTCAATCAAGAAATCAAGAAATGATTGACTTACTTTAGGACTTTGACAAGACATTAAAGTGGTGGGAGCAGGTGTTAGGGAAACTGCTCATCTCATGCAGTTCGGCAAGTGAGGGAAGGGGAGCAGATGACCTCGTATGCCCTCCAAAGGCATATCCCAGGGACCTAGCTTCCTCTCAGCAGGCTTCGCCTTCAAAAGGGTCTACCAACTTCTTATGTCACCAAAACAGGAAAGCCTTAACACACAGGCTTATTGTGAACACTTTTCAAACCAAATGCTTAATTCACGGTAGCTGGCATTCACTAGTTTTGATAACTAGTGAGAAGCCTGCAAATTCTTTCCAGGTGTAGGTTATGCTTCTTCATATCTCCTCACTGGGATAATGGGGGACAAATAAGGGCCCGAACTAAGAGCAGAAGCATCCGTGGCCCCTCTGAAACCAGAGGCATCAGGCATGAAGGCATGAAGGATAAGAAGTTAACACAGTAATGAAGTTTTACCTAACGACCTATTTACACCAAGTCATGACATAGTCATGGAGTCTCCTTTTGCTTTACCCTAAATTGTCAGTTTCTGAGTCAGAATTGCCCAAGTAAGAATCTGTTTGAATTTCCCCATCCATATACTGGCAATCTCTCAAAGCCTTTAAAAAAAGACTAATAACAACATACATTTACAGATGCAGTTAACTTTACATAGCATACATATAAATATATATGACCTAATTTTCTTCTCAAAACAGCCATATGACAAGAATATAAATAACATTGCTTCATTTTACACAATGGAAAATGCTACTTATAGCCAAGGAACAAAACCATAAATCTCGATCTTCGGAATTTTGTCCTATGAAACTTTTCCCCCCATCAAATTAAAATGCATCATTAAATGAGAAAAAAAAAGGCTGTCTCTTTTTGGAGGTGGATTTTAAATTTAAGGGAAGAGAAACAGCACAGAGGAGAGACTCACTCTTGATGACTTGCTGGCTTCTGGAAGTCTGAGAGCAAGACCTAATTAGAAGCTATTGTGGATAGAAACAAGTGCTCGTTGTTTTGGATACTTGAGTGTGTTCAGCAGGTTACAGGTCTCATGTACTAAGGAGCTTATTCCCAAAGAGATGAGGCCCTCATGTTTACCTCAGATCAAGGCTGGAAATCCTAGAGAAGACAATCATGAGTCAGAAGTAGCTGTGGTTTCCAAAAGATGAGTCTCAGACTGCTTAGGTTCTATTTGGATTAAGTCGAACTTTGTATTAGCGCATTTGGAGCTG
>NC_022028.1:28867844-28908685 GCF_000317375.1 Microtus ochrogaster | reverse complement strand
AGAGAGAATGTTTATTCTGAGTCATGGTTTCAGACATTTAGAACATCATGGGGGCATGGTGTGGCAGAGTTCCTGGAGGTGAGAGTATGCAGTGGCAGTCATTCACATTGAGGAAGACTGTGCATCAACATCAGGTGCCAGCTATAAACTGCAGAGGCCAACCTCTGTTGATCCACTTGCACACCATCTAGACCCTGCCACCTTAAGACTTCACAACTCCTAAAATAGGGCTGCCAGCTTGGTACCAACTATTCAAACCCAAGTTTATGGGGCAGGCATTCTCTATAGAAATTGTAACAACTCCATATCTGTCTGTCTTGCTGGTGAAAGAGCAGAGCCTCTCTGAAGTATAAAAGGCATATTCAGAGCCTCCACGCCTTCATGCTACACAATCTAGAATGAAGAACAGTCATCTAAGCATGGTAAAACACAGGACCAAGGAAGGAGAAAAGGATAAAAGGACAGAAACTGGCTCACAAAGCAGTATCACCCTTTAGGTTTGTGTGACTGCAGCTAAGAGGTTAACACAGGAATGAAGTTTCACCTAATGACATATGTTTTCACGTTGTATTCTACTGATAAGAGGCTTTGTGTATCTGGATCCTGGATAATGAGAGGAAAGGGGAGACAGAGAAAGACAAAGATCAGTTTTGCATTATAACTTTTAAATATTTATTCAAAAATATAATTACATCACTTCTCCCTTTCCCTTCCCCCATCCTACCCTGCCTATGTAACCTACATGTTTTCACTCAATTTTGTGGTCTTTTCTCTCTCTCTCTCTCTCTCTCTCTCTCTCTCTCTCTCTCACACACACACACACACACACACACACACACACACACTCCTTAATATGCAAATGCAATCTGCTCAGTCTGTATAATGTTACTTTTGTATATAAAATTTCAGAACTAGCACTTGGTATTGGATAACCAGTCAGTGCTGCAGTGTTTTATAAATGTATCCATTAGGACTGAGTTCTACAACTTTGCATTTTGATTTGCTGTGGTTTTTCTGTAATGATCTCCATCTGTGGCAAAGACAGATTTGCTTGATGAGTTGTGAGAACTACACTTATCTTTGAGTATGGGGATACATATTTAGAATGTAATTAGAGATCATGCTTGTTTCATAAGTGGCAACTGTAAGTTCTCTAAGATCCAGGACTTCACTAGCCTTGGGTAGCTGGCTAGGTTTCCACTACCAGGCATGATTTCCCTCCTGCTGAGTCCAGGTAGAGAGCTGTTGGTTATCACCAAGGTATGTATGCCACTGTTGTATTCTTGGGGTTATCATGTCATGCTAGTGATTGTGGATTGTGACATTACTGCTGGATAGCAATTATTGGTTGCTTTCCTTTTTTTTGTAAGTGTGCATGGTAACATCCAGTATCACAAAAGCTAGTTGCCAAAGAGGAGTCTTTCAGGTCAGATCTAGCACAGATCCTCTGGGTCCTGTGTGGGAGTTGGGTATACCAATGTTTTATGTGTGTATGTTTAGAAACATAATGTCCTTTTTATGGTTTGTTACTTTAATGAGTACTAAGAAATCTACCTTATCTCTTTTAATTAGTTTTGCTTTAAAGCCTGTTTTTTCAGATAATGAAATAAATATGCCTGCTTTCTTCTTCGTACCATTTTCTTAGAGTACCTTTTTCTACCCCCTTTCTCCCAATGTGAATCTAAGTCATACAGGAGAACATCATACTTTTTTTCCTACTAAAAGTTTATCATAATAAAGTGTTCCCTAACTACATATTGTTATGCTCATAATTAATACATCTCTCAGCGGTCATCAGAGAAGCTTCCTTCTGCAATGGATGGACAGTAGATCCAGGACTGGTCGACATGTAGAGGAACAGAGACTATGGAGTGCTCAGTTCTAACTGTGACATCTATATCACGCCCCTTCTCACCAAAGTTCAGAGTTCATTGCAGAAGAGAGGATAAAAATATTGTAATCCAGAGGTAGTCGATTACTACTCCATATCAGTATTTATATTAGGTAGGACACAGTAGCATCATTGCATAGAATAACTAACAGCAGTTGTGACTATATGGACCACTATAGGATCAAAATAGCCAAAATCTCAGCAAGTATAGGAGACAGGTTCACGAAGTCCAACCCTTAGCTGGGGAGCTAGTGGCAACTGTGATGGATGCTGGGAGTTGTACAGACAGTTTTTTTCCAAGAATGTGATCCCAGAAAGGGTACCCAGTCTCCAGTTGTTGGTTCTGCACACATGCAAGTAAGGCAGCTAGTAGACTCAGGTGCTTAAAAAGAAAACACATGAAGTTGTGGGGGTAGCAAAGTGGTTGAGGGATAGGGAGGGAATTGAGACACAGGAAATGGGCCTGGGAACTTATCAAGAGACGCACATGCATGTACAAAATTCTCAAACAATGAAAAAGTAACTTCAAAAATAAAAAAGAAGAAATAGGAAGAGAGCTAGATCTCCACTGACTCATAGAAGGGCAAACATTGATTGTAGTTTCGCTTCCTCAGATTAAAACAGAAATGTGATCTCCTGTGAGACTATAGAAAGAATCGGGGAAGCAGGAACCTTCTAGATAGGAAATCTTGCTTCTTACCCCATCTACAGGCACCATGTAGTTGGAAAAGTGTCTTGGAATCCCTCAAGAACTCCCAACCTTCCCTGGTGTGGAAAGTCTTTCTGAATATATGTTGCTTTTATTGATAATGAATAAAGAAGCTGCTTTTGGTCAATGGCTTAACATAATATATCCAGGCTGGAAAAGATTTATATAGAGAGAAGACAGAGTCAAAGAGAAGCTATGTAGCTGTCATAGGAGACAGATGCCTCCTCCAGAGTCCGCCAAAACTTTGCCAGTAGACTATGACATTGTGGTGATGCACAGATTAATGGAGATGGGTTAGTTTAGGATACAAGAGTTAGCAAAAAGGATGCTTAAGCTATTGGCAAAACAGTATTGTAAATAATAGTTTTTGTGTGATTATTTTGGGTTTGAGCAGCCTGAGTGAGCAGCTTCCGTCAATACTTCCCAATACATATCCGCCTGGTGACATTCCTTAGGCCAGGGAAACAAGTAATAGACTTATTCTATTATGGCTTATGTTTAGTTTCCCCAAGGAACTGGATATGATGGTTCACCAGAGTACAGAGCCTGTGTCCAGCTACTGCCTGATTTGGTTTCATCCAAAGATGCTCTCCACTAAGCATACATTTTGTGGAGGCAGAGCCATGGCATCCTTGCAAAGTCACTTCCTCTTGTCTCCTTGCTCAGTACTGCCCACAACATGAACTCATTTGAGCCTACATGCAGGAGCCTTGCAGCTAATAGTAAGGAGGTGCTGCCAGATTTTACAGAGTTCCCTTTTCTTCTCTCTTCTCTACTAATTTTCTCTACATTTTCTACTCCCTTAACTCCTCTTCTCTCTAATACTACAGAATCTAGGCCTTCAAAAATCCTAAGTACATGACAACAGCACCATTTCAACTAGGAAATTTCTAATTATGACCTTGCAGAGACAACGGAGCACAGTCATCCCTTGCTCTCTGCGGGATGTGAATTCTGGGATTCCCCTCAGATGCCATAATCCTGACCAAGTCCCTTGGTGTCAGCGCATTTGCCCAGAAGCTAGGCACATCTCCAGTGAGCAAAGACCCTCTCTGTATGGCTTATACATAATATAATGCCAATGTGTGGAATTGGTTGTTCTACATTACTGTGTAGAGAGAACTTTCAAGAGTGGAATATGTATATGCTTGGCAATGACATTGTTCCAAATACTCTGGCTACTTGTTTGGTTGGCTTTGTAATTGTTGACTCAGAGGGCATACAAAGCAAACTCCTGGCATGTTTGACGCTGTGTTGGGACACAGTAGGGACAAAATCAGCTGTTCTCTTTGGAGTCAGGCCCAACAGCAGATTGTAATGCAGTGCAGTGATGACTTAGAAAAGCTATTATTTTTCCAGTGTATCCCTGTGGCCTAATAAAAACTGAGGAACAAACTAAAACTTAGGCTTCCCAGGATCTAGGTTCTATTTGGATGTAATAACAATAATTTTGACATTTTCCTGGGGCATGAAATATAACAAAATTCTGACTCAACTTATCACTATGTAGCAGAATAACTCCAGGTTAAAATTAACAGCATGTAACAAACAGGACACTAAATGATGAATCAGTTATTCTACTATGATTTGGTGCATTATTATGTAACAAATTGATTCCAATAAGTGTTTCTTTCTTGTGATCAAATTATCAATTTCAAAGAAATGCAATTTTTCATATAATCAAGTTGGGGGGGGTCCCAGTTGTGGGATTTTGTCTCATCTAGCCCAAAGGATCAGATTGCAATTGTGCAGGTGTCTCTGATGGGCGGGACCACTGGGTCTTAGGTTAGAATAAGCAGCACCAGTGAGCACATACAAGAAAGTGATGTATCAGCAAAGTGATTCAATTATGTGGTGAAAATAAAGAGATGGAGAAATGGTAAGATAAGGAGTTGGCAGGAGAAACACGGTTTAACAATTGTTGAGCCTTATACCCCATGCCTCCCCCAGCCACGTTACCACTGCCCAGAGAATAGTCATGGTGGCAGCGGGAGGCCATCATAGCATCCTAACCCATCACAGGACAGTATCAATCTCCCCTCACCATCACTCTAAGGAGAATTCTCCTCTCCACAGTGACCACACTATGAAAAGAAATAAGCTATTAAATAAATAAAATAAATTTAAAAAAATCTGTTTACTGAAGTATTCAATAATGAAACAATCTATATCCTGAAAAGAAAATGCACTCCACTGAGATTTGTAGTGCATGTTTGAGTATTAAGGGCAAATTAATCTACTCACTAAATGCTTTGAAAACATTTGTGTGAGGTTCCGATTACACTATAAAGTCATGTAAGGTTCTTAGTCCTTCAACTTTCCCTTGATATCCCTCTGTGCAATTAAAACAATAAGTTTTAATTAGCAGAAAAAATTGTATAGTTTTCTCTTCTAATTTTAATAAATGAAACCTATGTGGAGAGAAGAGAATTGAATTTTTAACATTCTTTATCTGCAGTGTTTGGTTACTCCCTGAGTTATTTTTGGTACCACATTTTTTAAGAATGCATAATGCATTTGTCTGTCTCTAGCGTTCACTTTTTTTTTAATTACAGAGAAAAAAGGAATGAATTACCCTCATTTCGCATTCACCCAGATACTGCTGACACACAATGGGATCACACACTTGTCTGTAACATTAACTCACACAACCACTTCCCACCAGCATGAGCCTCCTCCCTCTTTCACTGTTCAGGACTTTGAAGATAAACACATTTGAGACAACATATTTCCTCCCAGATCTTAAACCAATGTCTATTAGTCTTGTGTGTTAATGGAACATCATCACGAAAATGTTTCGTGTTTTCACTTCACAGGGCTGAATCACAGGGTATGTGGGTCATAATGACTCCACTTGAAGAGTGTGAGCCAGCCCTCAGACTTAACCTGCCTAGTTTAGTTCTACTACAGCTGGGTCCCTGGAAAATTTTCCCTGCTTCCCAAAGAAGGTGCCTCTTTAGACAATATTTGGTTTTCTGCCACTTCTCTATTAATCCTAATCATAGCAGCCTCTTGCAGAGAAAATCAGGTGGGGAGTTTGCACAGTCTTAGTGTGCTCTTGTTGGGAAATCTCTTGTTCACTGAGACCTTGAATAATATGATGAGTACCTCTTTAAGGCTCTTCATTATTTAAAGCAATGATTCTTAACCTTCCTAAAAGCTGTAACAATTTAATACAGTTCCTTGTGCTATGGTGACCCCCCCCCCACACACACACCATAAAATTGTTTTGGTTGCTACCTCATAACTGTAACTTTGCTACTGTTATGAATCTTAACAGTAGTTTCTGATGATCTTAAGTGAACCCTTTGAAAAGGTCATTTGACCCACAAGGTGGTTGTGATCCACAGTTTGAAAACCACTGATTTAAAGATATTTAAATCAATAATCCAATACAATTAATGAAACTTGGTTAGATCCTCATGCAAACGAAATCAAGGATAAATGTCTCTCACAAAAACATGTTCTTCCTCCATCCCTATACTTTGAACATATGTTTCAAAAGTAACATTATTTGTTGCTCTATTCTTTTCTGGTTTTTTGCCAATGGAAAATGCCAGGTATCAAATGTCAAAAATTTTGAAAACTTTTTTTCCCATGGGAAGCTAAAATCCAAGATGTCTGGATTTGAAGCTTAACACTGACCAGGAAAATCAGCAGCACTCCACCTCCTAAGATACCAACTCAGGATGGAAACCTTGTTTTGAGAATGAGTGTTTAACATGAGACCATATTTTTGGGGAAGTCTAAGTTCCCCATGGTTATGTTACATGGACTCAGATGTGGTTCCTACAACTTCAGGGTGTGCCTAAAGCCTGATTGCCTGGTTTCTTATCATGTTATAGTTGATATCCACCTTTAAGTCGAAACTAGGTACTCCACTGTGCACTAGCCCAAGCACTCCCTATAAATTCACACACATTTATGACCCAAGTTTACCGCTGTAATTGCCACTATATTTACATATTTATTATAATGGCTATGCAGAAAGTGTGCCTTAATTAGATGATAATATTGTAACTATCAACCCTTACCACTTAATTTACATGGAAGATTAGAAATGAAATATTATATGCCAAATAGTTTCAATTAGCCTCTGTGAAATACCCTGGGCTCTCAGTTGCTATTTGCAATGGAAGCTACTATTTTATGAGTGATAAATCTATGAAAAACTATGTATATTTATGAATATATATTTCACAAGTCTTAAATTCTCAGTGGAAGCATAAAGCTAATTCTAAAAAAAAAAAAAACCCTAATGTTTTCTCTTAAAAGTAACAGAAGCTGGAGGTGGTAACTTATACCTGTATTCCTAGCACTGGAGATGGAGGCAGAAAGATAATGAGTTCCAGGTCAGCCTGGACTACTTTATGTTTTTCTGACTCAAAAACACCTTCCTTTTGTATTAAAACAGAATCTTCATTTCCTTCTCTTCAGTCATTATGGATAGATAATCTAAAAAGAAATAAAAGTTGCAGGCCTTTGCTTGGCTGTAGCTACTAAGCAATTGCAGCAAAAATGCTCATTTTCTTCATGGCTTTTTTGCACCCCCACATTATAATCCAATTTTGATTTTCTTATTGTATATTCTTTAAAATGATTCAATAAAGTTTGGAGGGGGTTGGCAAGTAAGAAATGTACAAATACATGGTTAATATGTTGAAGCTCCTCGTCATGCACATATCCACAAGTTATGTGGCTTTCTTTCTGATAGATTCACTCCCAAACTTGCAGAGCTCATGTCTTCACAGAAAAATGGTTTGCTTATCAAACTACATCAGCGTTGGTGCATTTAGCTCCTATTGCTTTTGTATTGGATTGAAATCCACCATAGATTCCCTTTTATGGCTTTACAATAATAATAACAATAACAATCTATGAAAAACAGCATTCAAACACGAAAGGCTTTACAGGAAGCCCTGAAACAGCTTGATGCAGAATTGGGCAATTCCAGGTAGATGTCAGAATCATGAGGCCCGCAGATCCCTGTCAGGTTTACCAAAAGGGGATACAAAGCTCATGGGAGAAAAGAGACCCTCATAGATGCCACATTAGACATACTGAGAACAAATATCACGTGGAACAGCTCCTCCATGCCTGCGATGAGCAATGACAAACTTGTCCATCATATGAACCATCAAAAAAAACGCTGATGCAGCCAGCACAATGGAGGCTGGGAAGTTATTTGAAACTGAAAGCCAGATGTTCCTCGATGAATAATTCCAAACAAAAGAGCCCAAACATTTCACGTTGGTACTATGAAATTATTGATGGGACGCTAGAAGGCACTGAGTTTGAGATTCTGTTCCCTTTACCTGTGACATGGAGCAGACCCCAACGGGTTTGCCTTAATGGTTTGCTTTAATCTGGGAGGATGAATACTGGATGCTGAAATATTGCAAGCTGCCACATCAATTCTCAGATGGTAAAGCCTTTTAAAATGACAGTGAGTGGAGCTTCCAGGAAAAGCAGAAAACAACCTTCTCTGTTGCCACCCAATGAAACATAGCTCACATCACTGTGCTCTTTCTCCTAAAGCATATTTAGCACAACTCAATTCTTTCATGGTGCAAATAGCTAAGCTCTTTGAGCGCTTTTAGCATTAGGCTGTATAAGCTTGATTTGGAAGACTTTCTACAAACTCTGCCTAAACAAAAGCGGGGCTGAGGATTAAAGGTTTACATCATCAGCAGATGGATTAAACTGAGATATAAAATACGTATTAGACTGCACTCTACTGATTTTGCTCCAAAAGAAGTCGATTATTTTAGGCTTTCTTTTCAAGGTAGATTGCTTATTCAGACCTCCAGGATTGTGGATTCGTGTCTTTGATGCAGAAAATACATCATGGGAGGAAAACAGCAGCCAGTCCTGCCTGATAAAGTACAAGATAGAAAAAGACACAACTTTCCACTGAAGTACGCCCATATTTCAGTTTTCTATAATATACTTGTACATAGAAAGAATGATTTGGACATAGTGAATGAAATTCTAGAAGGAAAAAGGCTTAGGGTACAGCCAGGGTCTGCTGGCCAGGTTGTCTGGTCTATGAATGCCTCACTCTGACTAAGGTGAGAGAGACGTGCTTCCCTGTAGCTTTCTTCTCTGTCTGATGATTACTTATATCCATAAAACTGAAAAGAAAGAACTCTGTTGAACTGATCCCACTTGCTTACTCCCATGTAGTTTGTGGGAGTTAGACTTCTTTAAGATATGTGGATATAGTTCAGCTTCTTTATTACAATTTATCTAAACATTATTCCCCATCCTGACCACTACAGTTAATGTACCTTCAAGTTTCCTTACATATAAATTACTGATGGTAATGTGTGACCTAAGCATTATCACAGAACACCTAACTATTGCACCGCTCTACTCTCTCTGTGTGTCCTTGTCTTTGACTTATATGTCTTTATATAAAAAAATCTAGATCCAGCATATAAAATAAAATGACACAGATAATCATGCTTTTATTTTGTTTAACATCATGACATCTAACACCATTCAACTTTCTGCAGATAACATGACTGTATTCTTTATGATTGAATGGAACTCCATTGCTAATGTGTGTATACATGTGTATGTGTGTGTAAAACATTTTCCCTATCATCTGTTGATAATATAAGATACAATAATGGAAGAATATGACTAACGTATGTTATACACATATCTGAAAGTTGAATAGTGAATCTCATTATTTTGTCAATCACTCCATAAAAATAATGAGAAAAATATTAAATTTTCAAGCAGAAAATGGCATGTTCAACTGTGTAGAGGTGCACACCTTTAATCTCAACACTTGGGACACAGAAGCAGGTGGATCTCTGTGAGTTCGAGACCCACCTGGTTTACAGGGTGAGTTCTAGGACAGTTGGAGCTGTTACACGGAGAAACCCTGGAGGAGGAGGAGGAGGAAGAGGAGGAGGGAGGGGAGGGAAAAAGGAAGGAAGGTAGGATGACAGAAAATGTCATGTGCACACAAACAAAAACACCATATACACACAGAAGAGAGGAGAAGGAATAAAATGTAAAGGCATACTTGCAGTAGAAAACATCTGATCTGGAAATTGTGGTTCCTAGATCATGGAGAAAGTGCTTTTGAATGAAAACTTCCTGGGTTAAATAGCACAAAGCTGTCTTATGTTTGCTCCCTGGGTACTTGTTAGCACTAGTAGAAAGACAATTCATCCTCTGCTTGGTATCAAATAGAGGCAGAAGGGTTGCATATTCCAGGCTAGCCTGGGCTACATAGATTCTGGTATTTGGGGAAAGATCCAGGCTTGAGAAGTAATATGACCACATTTATCTGCCTCTAGGCTCTCTGCATGCTCTTCTTCTTTCAGCCACATGGCTATGAATTTTTATATTGAGGAGAGAAAAGCTATAAGGCAATTCCAAAGGAGCAGAGACTTTTTATCACACCAAGATACATACAAACAAAAATATGCCTTTCCTACCATCTCATGAGTATAACCCAAAAGCAGAGGCACTTTCTGTCCCTTCAACAGAAGCCATTGACTGCATAGTTTCAGCATGTAGAGTTCCCCCACCTTGGAATGGCACATGGAAACACTACATGGATCCTTGGGTCATTCATTCTGCATGAATGAAAACCCTGCCAATAAACTGACCAGGCAAAGTGCCTCTTTGGACACCCATACGGTGAGGGATGAGGAAGCCATATTAGTTGTTAAGACTGAGAATAATCAAATGGCTACACTCTGAACAGAGATGTGGTAAATGAAGATACTTGTTAGGAGCTGTGGGCATGTATACTGATCCCCTGCAGAAACTATCTTTCAGGACCAGCATGGTGAGGAAGTTTCTAAAAAGGTAGGAAATGTTAAAATAAGAATATCTGTATCTGATTTTTTAAAAGATAATTTCCAATTAATTTTGTGCTTTCCCTGTTGTCACTCAGTAACACTGCAAGAAACTTAAATAGGAAATTGTAGCTGAAACCCAGAGAAGTTGTAGAATGGATAAAAACAGTTAATACTTAGCCACAGGGCAGTTACACAGCCAGTCATTTGAGAAAAGGACATTAAACCGGCACCAAATCTCCACATCAGCACCAACAGGGACAGATGTGAGATCCTGCCTCAGTCCTGCCCTGCAGTCAAAAATCCTTCAAGCTTGCAAAGCTCTTTGAAAACTTGCAAATCAGGTGTTTACCCCACTGAAGGAAAGAAAACTTCCTCCACCACTCCTAGGGGAGAGTGCTGAAGATTTCAAAGGTCTTCTTGGTCCTGTGACTTGAGAGCACTGCCTGAACCTCCAGATTGCTTATAAAAGTGAGACAGGAAGACATCTCATTTTATTTCAAGTAACAAATTAGGATAAAACCATTCTCCAATCTGCAACATTTTCAACTCTTACTCTCAATAGTCACCATGACCTTTTCTTTGTTCAGCTACACACAGACCATATTCATTAATCATTTCTCTTCAGAAGGGTAAATTCATTAGGTTTAAAAGCTGATATAGATGCGTAGCTGTTAGTCACAATTAGTTGCCTAAAAGGGTGTGGGGGTGATTAGTACCTCATTAGTACCCCTTTTTTCTGTTAAAATGCTAACAAGCATTTAATTCAGCAGGAACAGGATCACTCATGCTCTGAAAAAAACTGACCCAAGCTAGTAAATTACTTTATTTTTTTCCACCTTGTTCTTCTGTGCATAAATTGAGCTAGAAACTGAGTCAGTATCTTTTCTCTGCATGTAAAACAAAGAATATAGGGAAGGGTGCTATATCCTTTGCTCTCTCGAATCAACAGAAACTTCTCAGCACCTGCTCCCAGGGCACTTCTGTGCATATTACAGGTATATTACTATTATTATAGGAAATACAAAAGAACACTCTCAAAGAAACTCTTAAAAGGGTGGCAATCTCTCTTGAGAGAATAAGAGGATGTTCACACGGTGTGGTGACAGACGGCTTCTGGTGCATTTATCTGCATCAAGTTTGACAGCTCAGCAGACAGCTTTCTAAAACTGCCTTGGGAAGGTGAGGCTTCCATCCTGAAATCTGTAATTTGCCACATCGCTGTGAACTATGGTCCCAGTATAATACCTGACAATGAGCACACTGGCCAGAGAGCAGTGAAGAACACAGTTTCATTAGATGCATGGAGTGAGCCCTTGGGTAGGGTACTAAATGATGTGGGATTTCCCTCTGTATGCTGTGATTACCATTAATGAATAAAGAACTGCTTTGAACCTATAGCAGAGCAGGGCGGGGCAGGGCAGAGCCAGGCAGAGAAGACTGGACTGAATGCTGGGAGAAAGAAGGGCGGAGTCAGAGAGAAGCCATGTAGCCCTGTTGGAGACAGACGCCAGAACTTTAGCCAGTAAGCCACAGCCCAGATGACTAGAAATGGGTGAAATTAATATGTAAGAGTGAGCCAATAAAATCTAGAGCTAATAGGCCAAGCAGTGATTTAATTAATACAGTTTCTGTGTGATTATTTTGGGGCTAAGCAGCCGGGAACCAACAAGTGGCCTCCTTGCTACAACTAAAACCCTATCTTGAGGAGTGAGGCTATAGAATCAGCACTAGAAAAGACAGAACCTCACAATCCTCTACTTTCTTGCTCCTTGTATTCAGAGAAAAAAAAAACACTGACAAGTGCACACATTGGTGCAAAGCATGCTTTGTTGTTAGGTTCTCAGCACAGGGCACCAAAGACTCAGTAAGATAAAACATGAGAATTTATCAGCAGGCCCACAGCACACAGTATACATTCAATCCATGCTACCTGATATCTTTGTTGTTATTAATTGTGTCTAGTTAAATAGGTACATTATAGCTATCAGATCACATTTCATAATAGAGCCTTTAGCTATTTCAAAACCGAACTAAGAAAGTTATGATGATAATTCTTTACTGTTAAGGGGTTCATTATTTACTTTTCTGCTGCTATGATGAAACACCAATCAAAACCAATTTGAGTCTAAAATGGTTTGTTTTGTCATATACTCAACAGTGTATCCTTAGGGGAGCCCAGGTCAGGAGGTCCAGGAAAGAACCCAGAGGCACGAATAGAAGAAGAGTTTGTGGTAGTTTGTTTTTTGTTTTGTTGTTTTGTTTTTAGATAACTCAAAACTTATAATGGGCTGGGCCCTCATTTGCTGATCAACAATCAAGAAAATTCCCTACAGATGAGCATACAGGCCAATCTGATAGAGGCATTTTCTCAATTGAGGTTCCTCTGTAAATTGAAATTTTATCTACCACACAATCCAGCTACACCATTTTTAGTCATATACTCCATGTCTGGAGTTGACACAGTTGTCACTCAGACACAGAGCAAGCAGGATGAGAATGCCTCGCTCATCAAAGGTACCGAGCCACATGGCTAACGCAGACAAGAATTATAGGTTAATGTGTAGAAACTAGTTAATAAGAAGCCTGAGCTAATAGGCCAACCAGTTTTTAGTTAATGTAGATCTGTGTGTGTATTTCTTTGGGACTAAATGGCTGTGGGACCAGGTGGATCAGAAACCTCTGTCAACAGGCATTATCAGTCAAATATCTGTCTTGAAGATTTTATGACTAGAGTGAATTAAATTTTAGACAGGAGGAAGAAATGACTTCTGGTAAAAAGCATTCCCATAAATGTGCGTGTGTGTGTGTGTGTGTGTGTGTGTGTGTGTGTACAGAAAAAGTGAGGACAACAGTTGAATGTCTTCCAGGAAGCCTGGCCCTTGAATCAACCTCTGTGACCTTGTGTCAGATCTAGCTGAGAATGAGTACAATGAAAAATAAAATTCCTCCTAGACTTCAGGGTGATTCACAACCTTCCTTTCCAATCCTGGTGACAGAGTGACATAAATGAATGCTTAAAATGAGAACCCATCCCCTCTGTCACCTAGTGAGCTAAGTTTCTGAAACAGCTGAAGCTTAGAAGCTTCTCATGAAGAGGCATGAGAACAAATGGAGTCAGCACCGGTCATAAGCGCTAGGTTGTCCTGGTCATCAGAGGTATCTGGATGGCATCACCAATGGGAAGAAGCAAACAAACCAAAGTTAACTTACTGAATCCTCCATAGTAAGTTACAAATGGATTGGGGTAAGATGTGGAGGGCAAACCAAAAGGCACAGACTGACTATGAGGATGGAGAAGAAACACAGTCATTGTGTCTGCTGCACTCCCTCTACCAGTGCCATCCGCGTGTCTGCTGTGAATGATCACTGTGGGCCTTTTCTCATGAAACAAGAAAATCGATGCCTAATCTACTTTCCAACACCACGTAAAAGGATAACAAGGAAATCATTAGTCATGAGTATAGACATATGATAACGATTGGGTCTATAAATTAGCATTGAAAAGAAGAGAAGTGATAAACTGCAAATGTTTCTTTTCACCATTTAAGCACGAGTGAGTGTTTTGTTCCTGGACATCACCGGAAAGCCCTGTTCTGCAGCAAATAAAAACATAATAAGGTAGATCCTCTAGGCTGGATATATATTTGGCTTTTGACAAATACAGCTAAATCAGTTTCTTGATTAGTAAGAAAAGAATGCCCTATCGGGTAACTTTCATATGGAGAAGGTGTTCTAGCGGCTCTTATGAAAGACTGAGGAAAAGGAATACAGTTTGGGGAACAAGATTTTGAGAAATGAAAAAAAGTCTTGGTTCCTTAACAAATTCACAGTCTAGCCAGGAAAAAGATAAGCGCTGTAAAAAAAAAAAAAAAAAAAAAAGTCATGTTTATCTGAC
The DNA here is from genome assembly GCF_000317375.1 of Microtus ochrogaster. Taxonomy (NCBI): domain Eukaryota; kingdom Metazoa; phylum Chordata; class Mammalia; order Rodentia; family Cricetidae; genus Microtus; species Microtus ochrogaster. The sequence continues at coordinate 28,894,364 of NC_022028.1, read as the reverse complement.
TGATGCATTGTATCCAACATTTCTGTTAATCTCCCTTCAATTCCAATCAGGGAGATCAGACAACAAGCCCTTGTGAAGACACATAAGCAAGGAACTCTACTTCTGCTTATGTGTGCAATACAAAATCATGTACAACTGTGGAAGCTGGGCAGCTGTGCATCCTATCTGTGGAAATCCTAACACAGTGCATGGGGAAGATGCAATGTAAGCAGAGCCCATGTGGACACAGAAAGGGAAGGAGAAGGAAGGATCAGCGTAGAGAAGATGGGAGATCTGAGATCTGGGAATTGTTATGTCATGGTTGAATTTTTTCCCCATTGACAATCCCCACAACCCCTGAATCCCCACTGTGTGCATTTTTATTGGAAAGACACTGGAAGCAAGGAGTTCTAGACTCAATAATAAATACATGACTCAAAGCAGCTTTTAAGTTTTCAACAGTATATCCACATCTCCACATTTACTTAGAGCAGTCTAGGGCTTTGTCCGTTGCTCTGGCTCCTTCATTAACCATGTCATTTTTAAATTTTAAAAAAGTATTCGAATCTGGGACTGGAGAAATAGGGACTGGTCAACAGCAATTATTACAGACCAGGAACGGAGATAGAGAGAGGATGTTGTCTGTGGCCATTGCAGGAGGCAGTTTTGAAGGTGCATTTGTGTGCAGCGGAGTGATCAGGTGATGCATGATTGTCCATTATGGAACTGTGAAAGTACCTGGGTGCAGATAGATTAGCCATGTACATCTCATGACAATTAAATCTTAAGCAGATTGTGAAAGGCAAATGGGAGTCACACACATCTGTACAATTTGTGCTCACGTTTACTTGATATTTCTATAAAATACACATAATTTAAGATGGTGATTAAAACATTACAGTAAAAAGATTATGCTGGTCTTCAGAGGAATACAGCTTGGAAAGATAACTAAATTTTGACCTGGAGTTAGGGATGTGTGATAAAAGATAAAAATAGTGGGTCACAATTTTATTAAACATATGCAATCTTGATTAATAAAGTAATAAAGTCATGTTAAGTTTATGGTATTATTATGCATGGGTATTTTTTGCCCCATTAAATGAAAAGAAATAATTATGACTTTACCTATTGCCAACAGTTAGAGTGTTTGAAAATTTTCCACTTCCTCATTAAAATCAAAGTTCACCTGGTATTTTATACTAGGGGACATGCTTTGATGTAGTTTCTAATGGAATTCTTTCTCACCTATGTAAACATAATGGACTTTTCATAAAAAGCTAGGAGAAAAATCATTGATTAAACACTAAAAGAAACTAGTCTACGTGTGTTCAAAGAAAAGAAACAGTAAGACTGAATCAGGAAAACAGCAAACCTCCAGTTAGATTCACCAGCATAAAGAGAATTGACCTTGTCTGTAGTCAGTAGCTGCTCACGAATAAAGGGTTGCCAGTATCTTATGACTTCCTTGAAGAATTGAAAGAGAATTAACACCAAGCCCAAACCAGCCATATGAAGCCAGCCTTATCCAACACTCAAAGCTAACCAAAGAAGCCCTAAGAAGAGAAAATGACAAGTATCCCTAATGAATATCAATGCAAAAACTCCACAGCTCAAAATTATTATACATCCTAACAGAGTGGGATTTGGAAGTGTGTGTGTGTGTGTAGGAAAAAAAAAATCAGTTAATACACTCAATGAACACAACTGAGAGCAAAAGTCACATGGCCATCATCTCAGTTGACACAGAAACAGCATTAGGTATATTATTAACTAGGTATATTCAACAGCTTCATAGGATAAAAAAAAATACTTAAGGGGTAATTAAGAATGTGATCCCTTAATATAGCATCAAAAAATAAATTAAATTCTTTAGAATAACTGTAACCAAGTAGACATGAACTCAAACTGAGAGCTACAGACAATGCTAAAAATTAAAAAGGACTGGAGATATGGCTACAGACAATGCTAAAAATTAAAATGGGCTGGAGATATGGCTCAGTGGTTGGGAGCACTGACTGCTCCACCAGAGGGCCCAAGTTTGATTCCCAGCACCCACATGGCAGCTCACAACTGTCTGAAGATCCAGTTGCAGGGATCTGACACATTCACACCAATGCACATAAAATAAAAGTTAAATAAACCATAAAAATATTTTAAAAAGTGCCAGGCGATGGTGGCCACGCCTTTAATCCCAGCACTCGGGAGGCAGAGGCAGGCGGATCTCTGTGAGTTCAAGACCAGCCTGGTCTACAGAGCTAGTTCCAGGACAGGCTCCAAAGCCACAGAGAAACCCTGTTTCGAAAAACCAAAAAATAAAAATAAAAAAAATTAAAAAGGACATGAATAAATGGATGATAGCTTGTGACTTTGGAAAGTTAGTTCTCTAAAAGTAGCCACAGTATTCAAAGTGAATGACATCTCAGCTGATGAAATTCCTTGTAATATAGTTTACATTGTGCTTTTTTTAATCCTAAAATTTAGGTGATACTCAAAGGAATCTAAATTATAAATTTTGCTTTGAGAAAGCAACAGCAAATAAGGAAGCTGCACTTTTCCTAATTTAATAGTATATTACGGTGCTACTCAGAATAAAATAGTATCCGTGATCATAAAAACAATATCTAAGCAAATGAGACAGAACAAAAAGCTCATCAACACATATATATTATTACAAATGGGTATCATCAGCGCCAAACAATGAGAAAAAAATGGTCTTGTCAACAATGGGTTCTGAAAAAAAACTGGGAAAAAAAATCACACTAAAGAGGATTAATGTGGATTTTTTTCATTATGCCATGCATACATTTATGTGTGTTTGAGAGAGAAAGAGAGAGAGGTTATGTGTGTGTGTGTGTGTGTGTGTGTGTGTGTGTATGGTATGTATATATGGCGAAGATACATATGACTGCACGCACACACACATACACACACACAAACACATATGATGCTAGAAACATAAGACCTAAAACTAAAGTTTTCTATAAAAACAAAATAAAACATTTGTTGCATTGGTTTTGATAGTGATTTTATGGACTTATTTTTCCATGCATATTGGCACGATTGCTACCAATAACAAAGTAATACAAAAGAAGAGAGTGTTGGCATGGAAGTAAAGAAATGGACATTTTAAGTCAAGTCACAATTGTTAGAAAGATAAAATGGGAATCTGCCATAGTAAAAAGTGAAAGAATTACTGGAAGACTTAGGGGCAGATCTGAAAAATGAAACTAGAATCCTGAACAGCAATTTGGACGCTAGTGCTCATTGTGGCATTGACGTTTATATATAGTGGAGAACATTATGAAAAAGGCCTCGAAGAAGGCACACACAATGAAGCACCTCATCAAGGTATTAAATAAGCCATTGTTTCCATGGGTTCTCCAGGCAGATGACACAGAGAACAAATGACAGTAAAGTTGTGTTTAATTTCTAATATCCAATAGCACGAATCTTAGAAATGTGCATTGCTACTGATAGCCTCTATTTAGTGTGCCATTGTCAATACAATGAACATCAAACTATTAGTTTCTGTCTTACCCATGGTCTTCTAGATAGCATTCTCCCCTAATGCATACAACTTCCTCAACCTTGAGTTTTTTAACAATGGACTTCTATAGGCATATGTAGTAATATGAGCGGCGGGGCTGCATCCCCAGCACCCCGGCCACCTGGCTAGCTTATGCCCCAAAATAATCACACGGACACTGTATTCTTTTAAACACTGCTTGGCCCATTTCTATCTAGCCTCTTCTCGGCTTAGCCCATTTCTAGTGTAGTCCATGAGGTGGCTTACCAGGGAGATTCTAGCCTACGTCCATCCTGGGTCGGAGCTTCATCACGTGTGCCTCAGAGAGCAGAGCTATCCCTGCGTCTGTCCAGGAGCCGGGAGCATGTCGTCTCTCTGAGGCGTCTGCCCCCGAGAGGAGAGCTGTCGAATCTGACCTCACTTCTTCTTCCTCCGAGCATTCTGTTCTGTTTACTCCTCCCACCTATGTTTTAACCTATGAGGGGCAGCCAAGCAGTTTCTTTATTTTTTTAACCAATGACCTTCCTCCATCAGGCATATCTTTGATAATTGGAGAAAGAGTTCTGTTCCATGCATCCTATTAATGTTGCTGTAAATTTCACTCAAAAACACAATGCCATAAACTGGAGCATTCAGAACTCTGTACAATGGGACAGTTCTGATGAAGTCAAGTATGCTGAGTCACCTGTGAATGCTATAGAAGCTATCGCTGAGGATAGGTGAATGTTCTACAGCCTTCCAAATCGTAGGTAGGGTCACGTGCTCCCATTTCTGACATTGTGGGGGCGCTTCTGTGCATGCTACCTCTGCCAGTCTTTAGAGAAGGCTTCTAAGGTAAGGGTTTCAGACAAGAGATATGTTGAAATTAATTTGAAACATAGACGGATTAAAAACTAGCCAATGTCATTGGTTGCTCAGGGTTCCCACATGAGATAGATTTATAGCAGGTGGCGTGTTGAATGATAGATAGGCCACGAAGTTACAAGAAGTGTGCTTGCCCAGCAAATAGCCTCTTTCATAGTCGTTAACTCTTTTGGGGAGAATTTCCCGAATGACAGGGGTTCAGGTGAAAAATTGCTTGCAGTGTCCCCTGGAAAGTCCCTGTCACTGGCCTGAATCAGTTGGGCCTCTCAGGAATTAAAATCTACATCTATCTGAACCTTATCACTGCATTGCACACAGCAGAAACCTGCTGCCAGAATGAGGAGAGATGGGAGAAGCAGGGTATCATTTCACAATGTGATGTAAAATCTCTTGTGGGGATCATTATAATCAGTCATTCTTAAAACTGAGATAATAATAAAAAAATTACAACTAATACTAATTTTCTAAATCCTACCCTTGGGTGTAGCATGAAACTGTTTCCTCTGCAGGTGCATGACGCTTCTTCCTTACAGTGGACTAGCTAGCCTTCCTCCAAGGCTAGCTTCTGCTCAGAAAGACAACCTCCTAAAATCACATCGTCTCTGGCTTCTGGGAGCTGTGCCTCTGCAGATTTCCATTTCATTTACCCACCAAATTTAGATTTTCATAGTCAAGGTCACTGCCTTGATTAATGACTCCAAGGTTAAAATGAAAGTTGTGGGCTAGAGAAAGTGGAAGCCGAAGCGTGTAGGGAGAAGCGAGACCTCGCAGCTCTGCACTCGGGATAATACACTCGCCTGATGAAGATCAATGATGCGGGGCTCTCAGCCATTAGTATTCTCTGGCAGCTCATCGTGATGGGAGAGATGGATAGCACTGGCTATTATTCTGAGAAAAGTTACTCAGCTTGACACATTCCCTGGTTCTCTTTTCCTCCAGAGAATCACAAACACCACAATTAAGGGGGAATTACCGGGTTACAGAAAAACAGTATCAAAATCTGGTTCTCGCTGCAATTCCTTCTCTGTTGTCATCATTTATTTTGCCTGCATTCCAGGAACCAAAATATGAATTTCAGCAAAAGTACCTTGAGCACGGCGCTGGTGTAAATAGTGCCTGCTATCAATCAAAGTGCCATGCTGTCCCGCTCAGCCTTTCTGCGCAGAAAGTTACAAACTTTTGATAACAACTGAAACTTGCATTGCCCTTGTTGCCATTCTCAAATGTTTAAACATCATGTTGGCCAAATGAACTCAAGCTTAAGTCATAGTGATTTAGGTGACTTTAACTCTCATGAACTCTGTACAAATTTATTGTCAAATTTCTATTTTATAATAATAAACAGTAGGGGTACCAGAGGGTGATGAGGCAGCAGAAAACAATAGGTATGAAAGCTGGACAACCACAAAACAGGAAGTCAAAACCTCTTCAAATGTGAAGAATTTCAGGTGGTGACAATAAATGTTACACATGGGAATCTTCTACTATGGAGCCTCATCAAATCACAAAGATGTCTTGCACATAACACTCACTCTATCGGGAAACACAGAGGAGGGCAATCATAAGCCAACATATACCTAACCACTGGGCATCAAAAGACATAAGTTGGGCAAAGGCAACATATGGAATTTAAGAGAGTCTTTATCAACCATAGACCAATAAACAAATCAACAAATGAGCAATGCACTCATGAACAAATATCAATATCATTTATATCCCAAATACATAAGAACTCAAAAAAAATCAGCACATCAGGAAAAAAAAGCAAACAATCCGTTCAAAAAGATGGGCTAGTGATTTCAGCAGAGATTCTCAAATGACGAAATAAAAATGGCCAAGGAATGTCTCAAATAATGTCAATTGTCTTTAGCAACTAGGGAAATATAAATCAAACAATGTTGAGATTTTTATCTTATCCCACTTAAGACAGTAAAAATCAACAAAATAACTGGTTACAAATGCTGGAGAAGATATAGTGGAAAGGTAACTTTCATTCACCATTGGTGGGATTGCAAGCTAGGTCAGCCACTATGGAAGTCAGTGTGGAGAGCCGACAAAAAGCTCTAAATAAATCTACTGTATGAGCCATCTATGACACTTCTCAACTTCTCAGAATTTGCACAAAGGACTTGACATCTTACACCACAGACAATTACTCAGCCATGTTTACATAATCGTCAAAAGATGTAAACAACCTAACTGTCCTTCAACTGAAGAATGGAAATACAATACCTATATCCTAGGGAGTATTCATCTGTAAATGCAAGTGAAATCATGAAATTTTTCAGGTGAGTGAGTGGTTAGTAAAGATCACACTGAATGAGGGATTTCAGACTCCTAAGCATAAACCTTTCATGTGTGCTCTCAACTCTGGTTCTTTCTTCCAAACTTTCAAATGTGGATTTGGACAACCCGGAGTAACTTTTGAAAACAGAAAAGTAAAAAAGGATGAAAGGCGTAATAGAGGAATAGGGTACAATTTGATTTGAAAAGGCAAAATGGTAAAAATGGGGGGCTCTTTAATTAAGAAGGAAGAGGGAGGTCAATATAAAAAAAAGAGGAAAGGAAGAGGGTAAATGACAGTAAGGATGTCTGAAAAAGTCATCAGGAATAATATTATTTATTTATATAAAATTATAAATAATGCCTACATATATAATTGGAATGTGTGTGTATGTGTCTGTAAAATTTACCCTTGTTGGTAGACAGTACTGCCCTAAGAGCTGTAGACACTGTAGACTAACAAAACTCCAATAGCAGGCACGAGAAGTCCCCTTTTGAGTTGCTGATAATGATTATCCAAGAGTACAAATAGTATAAATAACTACAAATAGTATAGTTATTACTGTTGTTTTTGGTTACCTTCCAGAGGTGAAAGGTTGATCCTTATTGCTGAAGACAACATTCACTTAGGACACAGTACCCAGAGGACCTAAATTGGATCTGTCCTGAAAGAGCCCTCCCTGAGAACTAGCTTCAGTTGTACATAAAAGTGTCATACGAATTTCCAATGAAGGAAAGCAACTTATCTTCCTATATGGCTCTGATCCCTATGAAATATAACAATGAACAACAATGAACAACAGCCTTAAGAGTGCAATAGTGGCATGCATACCTTGGTAGTAACCAACATCTCTCTAGCTGGCTAATTGGATTAAGGACCACTCAACAAGAGGAAAATTGTGTCTGCTACTGTAAATCTAGCCAGCTATCCAGGACTAGTGAAGTGATAAATTTTGGAGAAAACCCACAGTCACCAACTTTGTTTAACTTGCACAATTCCTAATATTTATCTTTATGTACACTGATAAGTGTGGTTTTCATCCCTCAACAAAGAAACTTCTCTTTGCAACAGATGGAGATCAACTCAGAAAAACACAACTGATTAAAATGAAGGTAACAAGTGCCTATGTGGTTCACAGTCCCAACTGATACATCTACAACACAACTCCTATATCCATGTTTCAGAATCACTGTGGATGAAAGAGAAGAGATATTGTAAGAGCTAAAGGAAAAGTAAGCCTGCTGTGATATTATGTCTTCTAGAAATGTCTAAGAAACTATACCCATGAAAGATTATCAACATGGCTGTCTGAAAAAGACCTGGATGAGAAGAATGCCAATAAACATGGTAACATGGAGGGAAGTAATCCCACTAGGTCCTCAATCTTAGACCAAAAAGAAATATATGTTTATAAAGATAGATAGATGATAAATAGGTAGACAGACAGACAGACAGACAGACAGATAGACAGATAGATGATAGACAGGCAAGCAGGCAGACAGACAGATAGATATTGGTAGACAGATATCACATATATAATACATACACACATTCATCCGTGTGTGTGTGTGTGTGTGTGTGTGTTACTTTTAGGTAAATATATAATAAATAGTATGATCCTTTAAGACTTCTGCTGTTGCACTTGTTTTATGATATAGACATGCAATGTTCTGCTTTAATAACTATGACAGAACATTCGTACATTTTACATTAAAACAAATGTGCATCTGTGGAGGACAGTGCTGACTTTTAAGGTTAAGATTTACAGTTAGAATACAAATGCACTGAGCTCTTGCCAAGTCTTTGAGTTCAACCTTGACTTTGGCTGAAGTCCTACATCAAACCAAAGCAGACCACCTAGAACTGTGATTATTACATGTCAAGGCTCATCTGCTCTTTCCCGTCCTTCGGAGTCTTTCATAAAACCTGTCTGGCCGAAGCCCAGGCTTCTCCATCCATCTCTTTCTTCATCCAGCTCATTCCTATTAGCTCAGGATAGAAAAGCATTTCAGCCATCTTTGTTAGCGTCTCTTTTTTCCTAACACCAGTTGCAGAGCGTCCAACATTTCTAGGGAAGCTCTTATAATCTGTGATAGCTCTATATTCCACAGACTGCTAGATCTGTGCAAAAGAAAAACAAACAGCACGTCATGAAGTGAAGCAGAAAATCAAAATTTGGATTGAGGGGCAAAAGGAAATAGCAGGCACACTTTATTCAGTTTTGCCACGCTGTAATTTGTCCAGAGGATACACATGTTCCCTTCTCAGCAGCCTGCATTTATTACCCACTAACATACCTCTCACACTTTCTTTCCACCTCGGGGCCTATGGTGGTACAAATTAGACATGTCCCCTGTGGGCTCACGTATTTGAACATTTCATTCCAGGTTGGTCATGCTGTTTGGGAAGGTTATGGAACCTTTAGGAGGTGGAGAGCTGCTAGGGGGCAGGGAGCCTTGGAGAGTTCTAACCTTGCCCTTCCTCAATTCACTTTTTCTGATTTGTAGTTACAGCTGAAGATGCAATCTCTCTGATTTCTACTCCAGGTGCATACTGTCATGCCTCCCCACCATTGGAAACTAACTCTCTCTGGAATCTTCAACCCACATAAACTCTTCCTTCTGTAAGCTGTTCTTGATCATGGTGTTTAATCACAGCTATAGAAAAGGAACTAATATAAAGCCGTGCTTAGATGGGTCCATGGGAACATTAAGCTATCAAGAGCTAGGCCACCCACCAGTAACCTAATAGCTTCATTTCTGGCTCTGAAGGACAGAAGAAAATTGACTCCATTAATGACCATTTCATGTTGACTCCTGAAACTCATATAAAACATATTTTAGTCACTTCCATATCTGTATGAGAAGCATTTTGGACTTGAATACTAAGTGGTATTGCTAACAAATAGCATATGTGTTTGAGCCATGGTGCAATAAATCCTCCCAGATGTGGAAGTGCTCTGAAATGGACTTTGAAGACATAAGATCTATAAGAAGTCACAGTAAGTAGCAGCAAGTCACTTTCTTCTGAATTTACACCCCCAAAACTGGGCAATATCTACTTAAAATGTAGGAAACCGGTGAAACGGTTTTTTGGGTTTGATCACCTATTGAAGCAACATCAAATAAATGGGAGATTTTTGGTATCAAAGACATAAAGGATGGGCTGACAAGAATATGTTTATTTCTTTGTCATGAAATGGAATCCTGGCATCATAGCAGGATATATCATGCATCATGCATCCAGAGGGGAGCATGTCGGGGTGAAAAACACAACTCTAAAACCATGCATTGTCTTCTCAGTGGCCTGAGTGTTATCCTTTACACACTTCAGAGGATCTATTCCAGCAGGGCATTAAGTGTTGACTGTCCTTGAAAATATTACTGGGATATGAGCTGTCATAGTGTTTTATTGGGTAAAGGCACCTGTCATCAAGCATGGTAGCCTGACCTTGATCCCTGAGGCCCACATGGTGAAAGCTATAAGCTATACTCTGACCTCCATCATGGGCAGGTCACATACACAATAAATAATAAATAAATATACAAACAAACAAATAAGTGTAATAAAAGTGACTATACTAAAAAGATTATTGGAAAGGGTCTTTTTTTTATAATAAGCATTTCACTTACCTTAACAGGATTGAAGTTAAAACAAAAATCATGAAATTTCATTTTGCTCCCATGACAGGATATAAAGGGCTCATTTAGATAGGAGAGGTGACTTCTGGGATAAAGGCAGTCAGATCTGTCTGCCCCTGGAGTACTGCTCTTAGCGTGGCTAATACTGTGCTCAGCAATTCCTCTGCTGATCTTAGTAGGGTACTATTGATCCTGTTCCTATGCAAGGAGATTGAGGTGGGAAGATTTCAGAAACTTGATCAAGGGCAATAGCTAATAACTTGTGAAGATTAAGTCTGTCACCTTAACACTACAACTTTACTTAGGGAGGACTTTCATTTGGAAAAGTAAGAGTTGGAAGGGACATGTTAGAAATAACGCTAAATAAAAAATGATTTTAGTTTTTAGATTTGTTTTTCATGTGTGCAGATATTTTGTTTGCATAAATGGTTGGATGCTGTGAGTGTCCTTGTCCCCACACAGCTCAGAAGAAAGCACTGAATCACCTGAAGCTGGAGTTACAGACAGTTGTGAGCAGCTACATGGATGCTAAGAATTGAACCTGGCTCTTCTGTGAGACCAGGAATTACATTTAAACACTTAGCCAGCTCCCTAGCCCCATGCTCATTTCCTTTTCAGCAAGAAACAAGTGAACAGGATTAAATAAGTCCAAATCACACCCTGATGCTCCTGCCTCCTGATTATGGCACCCAATGAGTCAAAACTAAAGATTGGATCATATAAAAGAAAAAGAGAGACCTTGAGGAAATTCAATGTTAGAAATTAATTTGGGCACTATTTAAGATTAAGTGTTTTATCTTGTTGTATAAGTCGAATATTCCTCAAAAGAGAAAGCTAATTCCAGGTAAAATGACTGGAGAGTGGAAAAATAGCACTTTCTACTATCTATTCTGCGCACTGTTCATTTCAGATGCACACAAACGCTACTTAGAGAGCTCGAAAATGAATCAGTGCAAAACTAGTGCTGACATCCCTGCTGCTTAAACCCGCCAGCGGGTTCATGATTGGTATAGAAATACCTGCCGTAAACTGTTGGAGGACACTCAAATTATGCCATTTCAAGAATGGTGCAGATCATAAATATTCAGCAATAGGCTCTCATATTTAACAACCCTAGTCTGAGCTTGCCAAGTGCCCCATGTTTTTTGGCACGAATGTACCCTAGATTTAACACCTACTCATGAGTGTAACCATTTCTCACCATTTTATTGGTTTCAAGAAAACGAAAAGGGTTCTACCTTCTTGCATTTTGACAGAACAGACTTAGCGAGGTGTTCACAGGACTTTGCTAAAAATATGAGGTGCCTTTTCAATTACACAAAAGGAATTCACAGCACAGAGAACTGGAGACCACTCCCACCTAGTACTTAGCCAGTTCATGGTTTCTTTACTATTCTCCTTGGCACTGTTTGAACATAGTTCTGACATCATTTTGTAGGGTACCATTCCAGTTTGTCTATCTTTTGCTTCAGAACACAGACTTTCACGGGTATCCAACAAAGCATTCACCTTGTCTCTTCCAGCCCACATCCAAATACCATATCCTCACAGACAGCCTTTCTACATTCTTAGCATGGCAAAGTAACTTTTTTTTTTCAGAATTTCTATTGTCTTGTATAGTAATGTTTTTCATAGTATCTGAAATATAGGAACAATAAAGATAATAAATGAAGAAAAACAGAACCGTTATGAGTGACTAAAAGAATAGCAGAAAAAAAAGGAGAGAGTAAGTAGAAAAACAGAATGTTAAAAAAAATAATTGTCACAAAATAGAAATGCTGGGTGATAATGGTGTACACCTTTAATCCCAGCACTTGGATGTCAGAGGTAAGTGGATCTCTGTGAGTTTGAGGCCAGTCTGATCTAGAGAAAATTCCAGAACATCCAGGGCTACATAAAGAAATCCTGTCTCAAACAAAGCAAACCAACCAACAAACAAAAAACCCTGCTTATTGGCTTTCAGATATAAGTTAAATTATATCTGAACATGGTTCTAGCTGTGGCAGATATAGCCATTCCATAATACTACTTGACACACACATGTAACTACAGCAGCATTGACCTGTCTCAGAGGGTCCCCCTTTGTCATATAATGTTTAATAGCTTAATGACTTTCTTCTGTGAAACAGTATCATGACTGACGTTCATTTCTTGCTTCAGCAAATTACAATTTGACGTTCTGTTGGGGGCAATCTGAAACCCTCTAGAAAATTTGGAATCGGAACCAAATGTGATTTCAATTGATGACTTTGCCACATAGTAGTCCCCTGACTTTTGATAAATCTTTTTCCTTTCTCTGCCTATATTTGTTAGCTGTGAGATGAAATTGCAATTAGTATTTTCCACAACATTTGATTAGGTCTGCATACTCTGGTTTCCTAAATTCTACTCCTAGTAAATTGTCATAAATGTTGACCACTACTGGGGACAGACGATGTGCAGCAAAGAACTAAAGCTCCTCTCATCCCAGTGACTTAGATCCGCTTACCTGCTATCATCGCTGCAGCGGTCCATGCATCTATTTTGGTTATGACCTCATTGGTCAATAAAGAAAGACTGGGTACATTAATAAAGGAGTGATACACTAGCAGTATAGAATCAAGAGAATTAGTTATGAAAAAATTGTCATAAAAATATTGTAACTATCTTACCTTATAATTTATGCTGTCTAGAAAAATAAATTGTTTATGCAGAATTCAATCCCTCTTTTATTGGCTCAGATTTATTGTTTGCTTTAAAAAAAATCTTATCTCCCAAATTAATCCAAACCCACAAGTTGTAAATGTTGACAGCACCTAAGTAGGATTTTTTTATGCTTCACATTACTTTTTGAAATAATTTTTTGGAAAAAAAGATTGCAGTGACTTTCCCCTGAGTCTTTGCCATTCAGTCTTAGAAGTTTGAGAAGATTTGGAGAAAAAGGAGTGCTTTCCTTAAACATGCCTATGATTCTAACCTTACTGTTCCCTTCGCCTTGGAAACAAAGACATAAGTCATAATGTCATATCACCCGTGTAATTTACAGGATTATTATACTTAATAAACGACTGGCTGTCTTTTATAAAGAAAGTACTCCAAACACAGAGAACTGATTGATGTACCACAAAAATATGTACAACTGGTGATGTTTCAACTAAAAATAAGGAAAGGGATATGAACCACCAAAGAGGCCCATTCTTTCCAACACTACTATAGGGGAGAAGGTATATGCTTATTGTCTACGACTTCTACGCATTGCCCACAGCTTCCATCTGATGGTGCAAGAACTGTGAGCCACACATAGAATGGCCTGTCCAAAATGAATGCTGGGATTGGCAGCAGCCTCCAATGACAACTCAAGGACCTGTAAAAAACAGGAGTCAACATTAAAATGCAAAGGCTAGCAAAAGAGACCTGAGAGCTTGACAAAGCACCAAGTGCCAAATTCTCTGCAGATTGACCCAGGCTGACCTCTCAGAAAACAGTGCTTAGCTCAGCAACGTATGTTAGAGCAGAACCAAGGCTGGTAGGATGGCTAGGAACTTCCTTTTAATTTTTTTTATTTATTCTTTGCTCATACAATACATGCTGAATGTACTTTCCCCTCCTTCTACTCTTCCAAGCTCCCCATTATCTCCCCTCTCTCCCAGATCCACTCCTGTTCTGTTTGCTTTTAGAAAAGAGCAGTCCTCCCGGAGATATCAACCAAACACGACATAACAAGTTACAATAAACTGGAAACAACCCTCATAACACAGCTGGACACAGCAACTTAGTAGAAGAACAAGGGTTTCTAGAGCAAGCAAAGGAGTCAGAGACACCCTTACTCTATCTTACACTGTCAGGAGTTCCACAAAAACTTGGAGTTACACAGCCATAACATATATGTAGAGAACTAGTACAGACTCATGCAGGCTCTGATTGTTGCTTCAGTCTCTGTGAGCCCCCACGAGCCCTGCGTAGTTGACTCTGTAGGCCATGCTCTCCTGGTGTCCTGGACCACTCTGGTTCCTATCTGTCTTCCACTGGATTCCTCAAGCCACACCTAGTGTTATGAGCTTTCTTTTCAGCCTGAGAAGCAGACACTCTCCTCTTCAAGTTAACACAGATGGAATGCTGGTAAAGGCTGATATAAAAACTCTTTTAAATGGAACCCCCCTCTACACAGTTTTATTCTGACAGTGATACCATTGACAGACGTGCGACCTACAAGGCATAATAAACTGTGAGCTTGAAACAGTGTTCTGGTGATGCCATGGGATGGAAAAACAAAAACTAATTTTTAAAAAGTGAGGAATTAAGAGATGTGGATAAATTATTTATCTGCAAGTTTCGTTTCAGCAGAGAGAACTATTTAAAAAGGAATCATCTCCCATTTTGCAGCATTAATCCTTTCAAACATTCTTTGCAAAAAAAATGTAAATTAGAAACCTTTCTCCATAATCATAGGTCTTAAAAAAAATGTAACGTGTTAGTTGTTAAGCCAAAATCTCTAACCAACCACTTAAGATATGATTAAATATAGACAACGTTTTTGCAAAGCTACCACTGTGTGTGCATCATTAAAATGAAACAACCAACGGCTTTACAACTTCTTCCCAAAGTAATTAGTGCTATTCAACTTCCATGCTAAACTTTCCATGCTGCCTTTATAGCCAGGAAAGGAAATAATTACAAACCAAGCAGTTTTATATAAAATCATAGTTTTGTTTGCTATATGGCCACTTTTTAGTGCGGACCTAAAATATTGAGAGAAAACAAAGTGGAGGGGTGTTATGGGTTAGATGTACAACATCCTCTGTTAGTACTCCTGCCTGAATACCTGGTTCCCACCAGGTGGCACTGCTGGCAAGGGGGCGGGGATGTTGTACAATCATTGGAAAACAGGGGCTAGCCTCTTCCATTAGAGTAGACCCTTGGAGAGATAGCAAAATCTATTTTCTGAAGAAGATCTCTGCTTCCTGTGTGCTGTTGTGATGCACAGAGTCCCAGTCACACCTTCCTGAGGTCATGACCGCTGCCACTCCTCCCCTTCACAGAGTCCTGTTTCCAACTGTGAGTCAGCGTAAATCTATTCCCTCTATTTGCTCCTGGCAGGCATTTTGTCCAAGCGATGGGACAAACCTAACACAGAGCAGGCAAGGAGAATTGAAGAAGCCAATCTCCTCTGGTGACAAAGAGGATAAACCTATAGAAGAGCAATGTCAGGCACATGCACAAAATTTTAGCAAATTTCTTACAAGTAGACGACAATTATTAAGACGCAAATATACTTTGTATAAATGGGAGACAATTATACATTCGCTAATCTGTGCCATCTGTAAAGCCAGGTGTAGGTATACAGGGATGTACACATGTATTCCCAATTATGTGGGACGTTCATGTGACTGGAAGTCTTGGGTTTCTAGGTTTGAGGTCAGACTAGGCAACTCTATCTATAGAGGGAGCCTGGCTGACCCAAGACTTTGTCAGAGACCCTGATAGAAGGACAAAAGGATCTTTAGCTTTGTGTCCTTGTCCAGGAGTGGACTAAGCAAGGTTGGTATGAAGCTGGAGTCAGAGCCCTGGAGGAGTCAAAGTTGCAGCTTCTGGGGACAGGAGTCCTCCCCCTAGGCTGTGATTATCATCCCTAAGGCAGCTGTGTCTGAAGAATCCTGGGTTCTCTTTGCCAGCATTGTCTGACTGAACGCCCTGCTGACCTTGGCCGTTTCTCCCTGATAATAGTGTATAAGATGTTGTACTCCTTAATAAACTTGCTTGGCAGAAGTCATCAGCTCATGCAAGACCTTTCGGGCCCAGCTACTGCTTTCATCTTATTACTCTTCATTGTTTCTCAGCCCTGGTCTTCCCACCTGGCTCACCACTGTTTGGGATCCTTATGACTGCAGATTTAAGTCACTTTGTCAAAAAGGCTGGACATGATGGCACAGGCCTTTAATCTCAGCACTCAGGAGACAGAGCCATGCTATCTTTGTGAGTTTAAGGCCAGTCCAAGCTACATAGTGAGACTCTTTCTTAAAAAAAAAAAAAAAAAGTTAAAATTTGCAATCTAATACTTATATTCTGAGGGTAACCAACAGCCATCTGACTGGATTTAAGACCTATTCAGTAGGAGGGAATTTATGACTGGCAGTGTAAACCTACCCAATTACCAATGGCTGCTGCAGCCATGGGCCCAAGGAAGGAACCAGTTTATTTTTTTTTCTACCTAACTGCACTCTAAATACTTATCCTTATACCCACATATAAGTGTTACTACCATACCTAATTCACCCCTGATCATAGAAACTTGTTTTGTAACAAACAAAGACAGTTATAGAAATCCACAGCAGGTCAAAAATGCAGAGACCAAATGACTGTGCAGAGCCTAACTCCTTTTGATCCATCTCCAATGCAGCCCCTATAACTAATGCATAAGCAACATGACAGAGAAAGGGGCAGGAAGACTGTAAGAGCCAGAGGACCAGGATGTCTGCTATGACATGACTTTTATATATGACAGGAAAACTGCACCAATCAAATCCCAAACACGTGGCTGCCTAAACAAGACCAGCACAACGTCGAGTCTCCACGCCAGCCCCATTCTTAGCTGAAGAAGTGCAGGCAATTGCTGCTGAGCTCTCTGGAGAATCAATCTTCTCCAGGAATGAGCCAGCTGATAGCATATCCAACCCTAACTGGTTATCTCTTTAAATATATGAACAACACTGAAGAGACTCAACAGATTGTATTTGTATATGTATATGCTTATATACAGATATGTGTATAATAATTAAGAAAGAAGTTCATGAATGGGAGCGAGTGGAGACATGGGAACAGTTGGAACAGGGAAAACGGGGAGAAATAATTTAAACTCACACATGGAGTTCTCCAAACCATTTTTAAAGGTACGTCTAGGAATGAATACCTTTAAATTCTACCTTAAAACTACAAAACTTAAACAGCTGCATCAATTAAAGGTCCAATATGCCACGTTCATACTTCTGGATGATTGGCAGGCCAAAGGTTTGGATTCTCCATAGAGTATCATTTCTTCCAGAAGGAGTTATGTTGGGAAATTCACAAGGTAACTTTCAATTTCAAGTGGAAGATTTGATTGGTCAACATTTTAGACTTGTTAAAGTAACAGCAATTAAGACACAGTGGAAATGATGTGAAGATGGACAGATTATGTGGGATTGAGCAAACTAAAAAGAGTATGTCCAGAATTAGCACTGTATTCTGGACTTATGAACAGATTCCACCACAGCACAGGGAGAAGGTGTCCTTTCACTAAAAGATGCTCTTCTGTTGGCTATAATCATTCACAGTTGGCGAACTTTATACCTAAGTCTGAAAGATTTAAAACAATGGCAAATCTAAATAACAATATACAACAGCTGACTTTTTGTGATAGTTCAAAATCCTTGAAAAAACAAGGATCCTTTTATGCATTTTTAATTAAGCTTAAACATAATGGAAAAATTCACAAATTGGAATATTAGGGCATGAAAAGACAACAGTCATCAGTGACCTGAAGTTCTTTGTCTAAGGGTGGGACTCTTGGGAGGCTTTTTTTCCACTTTACCATTAGTGTGTCTATTGATCTTGTAATTATTTAGATCTTGACCCAGACTAGCAGGCAGTTCTTCAGTAGAAATTCCTAAGGAGGAAGGTTTGAAGGATAAAGAAGATAAAACAGGTGGGCTATGCACAGAAATTTACATACTGTTCAGGGAACAAAGGGTACAGACTTAGCAGACTATTTTCCAACAGAGGAGAAGGGAGAGGGAAGTTAATCAGGCAATGTTGCACAAAGAGAACATAAGGTATCTCAAGAACATTATAGACCAGTACACAGCAACCTGGCTAATAATACCCAAAGTCCAGGATGATAAAAAGAGTTGGAGTTTTAGGATAAGAAGCCTCAGCTCCCCCAAGGAGCTGGCCCCAGGCCATTACTGTCTCTGCCAAGCATATTCACTATTTTGGAAAAGGAGCCGAGTTACTTCTCCATACATCAAAGCCTTGGGGAAAGGCTTGGATGAACCTAGCCCTCAACACATCTTGTTTAGGCAGCCATATTGTTGAAGTATCATGGATGTAGCTTCCTTATCATTCCTCTTAGACCCAAAAAGCAAGAAATAACTGCTGAAAGAGGAAGAATTAGTATATCTCAAGGATGAGCCCCCAATCAACCATCTAATATTAAGTTGTGAGTTCTGAAATCATACACACAGCAACAAAATCAGAATCAGTAGGATGAATACATTCACAGTCACACACACGTGGGTATAACAATAATAAAGAAAAAGAGGCCATCATTTTCACAAAAGTAAGCAGTGGAAGTGGGCAGGGTTGGAGGGAGGAAAGAGTAGGGGGAAATGATATAATTACATTTTAAATAACAAATTTAAATATCATGTTAAATGACATCATAAAAAGATAGTGAGTCAGAAAGTGGGGGAGCAGTAATATGTGCCTTCTAACTGTAAAACACATGAGACTATTTCAGTAAGTATTGAAAATAAATGAGGAACATGAAATCCACCTGGACTTTGCATAAAAAACTTTTACATAATCTTTTACTTAAAGGCATTACAGGACTCCTTAAATTTGGATAAGGAGCAGAAATTAACAAGAAAATGTGCTAAACCTCCCGAGTAATCACTGAAACCTAAAACCACAATACCATTTCATGGCCACATATTCAAATGGTGAAAAAAACAAAACAGAGATATGGCAACATCCCACAGTGGTGGTGCTGAGAAGGGATTAGAACTCATATCCCCTTGTGCAGGAAATATATGTATTTACCTTAATATCAAACTTCATCCCAGAACACTGAGGCAGAGGGGAACAAATTCAATGCCAGCCCAAGCTACCTTGGACTAGCATATCCCTGAACTACATAATAGAACCTTTCCCTAAAAACATACATGTATTTGTACATATAGATATGTAAATACTTACACGTATACTTTACTTCACATAATTCTATCTTAAAAATATATCCAGCAAAGTTGCATAACCATGTTCGTCAAAAGACATGTTAGTATTGTGAAAACCAAAGGTGCATTTTAATTTTTAATTATTATGCTTAAGAGATCCATGAAAGAAAAATGTCTCTGATCTGCAAGCCACTTGCTCAAGGACAAACAGTTCCCAAAATGCTGGAGGCTATTGCTTATGGGAGATTACAAGCCACGCGTTTTTCACTCCCCTAAACAAGATGTTTGACCCATCTGTACCAGATGTGCTTGATCACTCGTGGGCAGGTTCACAGGTAGGAAATAAATCGTGATATATGCTTGATCATGATTGGATGTAGGCTGGCAGTATGTCAGGATGTTTGCTTGCCCTGATTGGACCTGATGGGAAATACTTAATCTGTTGTACACCCTGATTTGGGGCTACGTTCTGGAAACCCAGAGATGGACCTGGCCATAACCCATCCACCTGGCCAGTATTTAATTAAAACTTGCTTCAATTTTGGCTTTAATTTGTGATAGTTGTCTCATTCTCAACTAGGGGGATTAACAGTATGTTCATAGCTGCATTAATGCAAACTAGAAATGTCACAAGTATCCATTAGTAGTAAAATAGAAAAGTAATGTAATTGAAACACTATACTCAAGAACAAGCACATGCAATTTCATACCTACAAACATGAATAAAGATCACTGACACATCACAGGACAAAGGAAGCTTGACAGAATAGACTTCATAATGTATCTTTGCAGGCATAAAGGTAGGCCAACCTGACTTTATGTGGAAGAGAGTGGGTGGGTAGTAACGAGGCAGAGAATATTCTAATATTCTATATTTTGTTTTTGACTGGCCTTCAAAGGATATCTGCATTTCATTAAATATAGAGAGCTGTCTTTGTGATTTCCTTATATAATTTCCATCAATAAAAAAGCTTATTTTAAATTTCCACAGAAACATAGAAATATATATATGTATGTATATATATGAATAAAATGAAAGAAAGCTAGAAACTGAAAGACAGATTTAAAAAGACCTATAGGCAGGATTCAAAGGACATGCTCTTTTCTGCTTTCTTGTTGCCATGAACTATAAATGATGAATTGATCGACGAGGGAATTCTCTTTAGAGTCTTTGATGCTCTCTGAGAAGAAGGTATTTTGCTCACTTTGTTGGAATTATGCACAGGGCTGGAAACACCTAGCTAAGAACATTCTAGAAGGACATTTTTCTTCCTAGAGAGTTTTCTTCACAATCCTGAACTGCTTCTCAAGGTTATCGGTGCCTAGCATGCTACCTGCGCACACCTCACCTTCCCTGGGACACTTACTGAGGAGACATTCCAACACACCTGGAAAGCTGATGAGGGGCCATGCCCATCAGAACCTTTCTCTGGGAGGCTGTCTTCAGAAGACTTGCCTTTTGCTCGTCATGGTAATAGAGCTCTCCAGTTATTGCTCTCTATGCCCCAGTGATAACAGACTGAAATATTCATCGAGGAAGGGGTGAGTTTTTATCTCCAGGATGCTACATTGGGACAACTGCATATTGAGTTTGAGAGTGTAAGGTACAAGAACCCAATATTTGGTTGTAGGGAATGTTACTTAAAAATTTATGAATCATTTTATACCTATGCATGCATGCATGCAAATTTCTATTAAAATATTTATATCCTTAACTGATTATCCACAGGATCCTATATTTTCAAAATTGTAAAGAAGGTAAGTCTTACAAAGTGTTGTTTAATGCTTATTTTTATTTTATTTATGTGTATGTGTGAATGTCTGTGTGGATGTACGCCACCGTATGCAGGTTACCACAGAAGCTAGAAAAGGACATCAGGGCATTGGACCTTCAGGAGGTGAACTTATAAATAATTGCACAAGGGCGCTCAGAGCTAAACTCGGGTCCTCTGAAAAGGCTCTGAGTTGTGAGCCATTCAGGGAATGCTCACAAACTGGTCTGCTCTGGGTACATCATAGGAAAAGGAAAAGAAGGGTTGTTGGAAAAGAGAAAAAAATAGATAAGAGGGGTTCAGGGCTGTTGCTTCTTTTAGGTATCTGTAGCACAGCCCTGGGGAATGCCCCCAACTCTGACACTTAGCACATCAAAGGGAGGCAGTTCCACATCAGGTACCAGGTATAACTTGAAGTAACCATTTATCATCATCAGGGTCCCTGGAGTTGCCTTGCAGGGCAGTTCCTGGAGCTGGGGTTGTAGTTGGTTTTGCTGTGTAGTTCTATTTGATATGTCAAGAACAACCCATTTGCACATGCCACTTGTGTAGCCTCAGCCTTCTAGTCAATTTTCAAAGAAACAATATGAAGGGCATGAGGATCCTCAAATTTGTTCTGGATTATTTGATTGACAGAACAGTAGAGAAGTTTGGAGATGTTTCCTGCACTTTGCATTCCTTTGAAGTCAAGGAGCAGCTGCTATCGTTCTGAGATATGATTTGTGACAGGTTTACTTTATCATGAACCTGAGCACAGAGGTGTTTAACATATGGTGGCTCTCGAGCCTCTAAAGAAATATCTAAATACATTGCAAATCACTCACTGAGTATTTCACTTCCTGTATACTACTTTAAATACAATGACTGCATGCATGTACAACCAAGTAGTGAAGATACCCTCCCTCCTCTAGGTAATCAATTTTGCATTTAGCTCGGCCCCTAGTCCTTTCTTTACCTAATTCTCCTGCATTCCATATATGTTGAGTTCTATCACTGGTGATTACATAGGCCACTGTGGGTCAGAGCTTATAGGTTTCTGCTTTCCCAATAGACCAATCAGCTCCCATAGCTATGACCTCCCATCATAACCCCTTTAACAGGGAGCTGGAATAAATAAACCCTTCCTGTCAGACTTGACTTCTGTTAGAATTATGTGATAGTGATAAGAAAAGCAACTAAGGTAACTGTTAAAAGAAAAAGTCCCTTGTTTATAATATTCAAGGTTGCATTTTATTATATCTATGCATATTAATAGAATAATGTAAAGCGTGTCTTCTTTCTCTTTTTTTATAGAAAACCAACAGGCAAATAAAAACATAACAAAATAAAGCAAACAGACAGAAAAAACAAAACAAAGAAAAATCAAGAGTAACAGACACAGACACATGCATACATATGCACAGCACAGGCATGGCACACAACTCGCACACACCATAAACACACAAAACCAGAAAAGAAACTGTGATAGATAAGCAAAAGACAAGTAAGGTTAAAAAAATGTCCAAACAAATCACTTTGATACAAACATTTCCAAAAATAGTATTGAGTTTGTTTTGTGTTGGCCATTTTGCTGGCCGTGGGCCTTCTTTAAGTGTGAGACACTGACCTATGGGTGTAGCAGATTCCTGTTAGGAATTGTTTTATTACTACATTCCTTTAGCAGAAAAAACAATATTTTGTTTTCCCCTATATCTATGGCCTAGTTAGTCTCAGAGTCTTGGCCAACCAAGGAGTGTCAAAAACTATTTTTAAAGTTCTATATCAACCAACTCCTCTCATTCGGAATCACTATTTGCATTTTATAGGCCTGTTGCTTGTTTGGTTTGTGGTTTTCTGAAACAGGGACTCACTATAATGCCCATGTCTGATCTCACGCTCATCTGCTTTCCATATTGTATGCCTGGTATGTATGTCTGTCTATCTGTGTGTATGCAGTGTATGTGATAAGTGTGAGTGTCTGTGTGTGTCATGCACATGTATATGTGTGTTGCTGTATGTGGTGTGTGTATGGTGTGTGTGTGGTGTGTTTGTCTGTGTGGGATGATATGTGATGTATGTGTGTGTGATATGCATGTGTATGGCATGTTTGTGTATGCGTTATATGTGTGTGGTATTGTGGTGTATATGGTGTGGTGTGTGGGGTATACTGCATGTGTGATGTGTTTTTAGTGTGTGTATGTTACATTTGTGTGTGTGGTTTTGGTATGGTGTATGTGTCTAGAAGGTGTGATATGTGTGTATATGGTATATGTGTGTGTAGTGTGTGCTTGTGCTGTGTATATATGTGTGCTATGTATGTTCCGTGTGTTGTGTATTGTATGCTATGTTTTTGTGTGTATGTATGTGTTCTCACCTGTGCAGGCACCTATGGAGAATGACTGAAGGCCGAGAAAGCTTGTTCTACTCAGGGTCCTTGCTTTTCGGGCTTGAGTAAAAAAATGAAATCTGTAGATATACCTATCAGTCTGCACATATAAAATAAATGTTATTTTCATGTGTTTGGTTTGCTTGCATGTGAAGTTGACTATGACAACTCTTACAAAGGAAAATATTTAACTGAGCTGGCTTACAGTTTCAGAGGTCTAGTCCTTTATCATGAGACATGGCAGCTTGCAACCTGACATGATGCTGGAGAAGGAGCTAAGAGGTCTACATCTTGATCACAGGCAACAGGAAGTGAACTGAATGCCACACTGTGTGTAACTTGAGTATAAAAGACCTCAAAGCCAACCTCCACAAATCACACTTCCTCCGCCAAGGCCACACCTACCCCCAAAAGCCATACCTCCTAAGAGTGTCACACCCTACGGAATTTTCATTCAAACCACCATACTAATATTTTTATGGATTTTGTTTACTTATTAAAGGGCATTTTATTCTGGCAGTGGTGGTGCACACATTTAATCCCAGCACTCGGGAGGCAGAGGCAGGTAGATCTCTGTGAGTTCAAGACCAGCCTGGTCTAAAAGAGCTAGTTCCAGGACAGGCACCAAAGCTACACAGAAAAACCCTGTCTCAAAAAAACAAAAAATAAAAATAATATAAAGGAAATTTTATTAGTACGTTATGTTGCTAAAACAAAACACCCAAGACTGTATAATTTATATTGAATAGAAAAGAGTGGGAAGCCATCATGATAACCTAAATTCTGAAGCCTGGAAAGCCTAAAATAAATTTAAAATCTGTACACATTGCAGGCCAAAATGGCCTTCTGTTTATGTATGCTTACAACTAGAAAACAGCAAACAGGCAACAGATCATTTTAATTGTGGGCTCTCTTTCCTTACTTTTAGAAGTATGGAGTGAGCATGATATTTTTTCTATTTCTAAGACTCCTGTGAGAATTCAGAACACATCCCACTAGCCTTGTGTACTATGCCATTCAGAGATGACACTTGTATCTGTCCTAACAGATATATTCTCAGGATACTAGAGCCACTGCGTCCATACCCACAGGGAACATGGTAGCCATGCTTAAGCCGAGTCTGAATAGTTCTGTGAGCAGCAAAGCCCCGAATCTTGGCCTCTGCTCTTCACTGACTGTAGGATCTACAGATCAGCACCACCTGCAGCAGCAGACTAAGTTGGAACTTCCTAACTCAGACCTCCTTCAACTTTTGCCCTTCCCACTCTGCTTCCATACTTCTGCTCTCATAAGTGTTCTGAGAATACTTCTTACATAATGTCTTTTCTTGGGAATCTTGTCTCAAGGGGCCCAAACTACAGAAAGAGATATGATCTGAACAGCTGGCTTCCAAACTCAAGGATCTTTCCAAGTACAACCTGTAAATTTATTCCCAAAGGGGAAAATAATAAAATAAAATGATAATAGCCATGATTCAAAGGAGTTGTTTTCACAATCAAAAATAAAATGAAATCAAGTCATCAAGATCTAAAATGAAGCAAATAATTTCTCTGCTCAGAGTGAGCATCACGAATTGCCTCTCATCAAGAAAACCTCACTTAAGTCAAGGTTGTTAATTTGAATGGCATTGATTTTGGGGGGTTACCTTTAGAAATTGGCTTTTGTTCCATACACTTATGAATGCTGAAGGTACAAAGAGCCATTTTGCAACTATATTTAGACATATCAATAGAAAACAGCTTAAGTGCATGGCTCCAATTTTAAAGTGGGGGTTCTTCTAACTTTTGTGTGAAAGCCCAGAAACTAAGTAGTAGACTCTTCATACCCTGCCCCCAGACTTTGTTAATTTCACTATTACAGCATAAACAATAAGCCAGTAGATAATACACAACTATAGATTGTGTGGCTATTACAATAAAGTTTTAGTTGGTACAGCAGACAGTAGGCTTAAGCCCTGTGATAGCTACATGGTTGGTCCACTGCTGCTTTCAAAAAACAAGACAATCATCTTTTCTTGAGAAAATGAAAAAAAACTAAATCAATGTAGAACAACTTGAATAAAATATGAGGGCAGCAGTTTCAAGTTCTGTCTCCTCTGGGTACCCACAAACAAACAGAAGCTGTCCAAAGCAATACTGTCAGAACCTTTTCAGGAATTTAGAATAGCAGAGACAGGGGTGGGGGATAGATAGATAGATAGATAGATAGATAGATAGATAGATAGATAGATAGATAGATAGACAGATGCATAGATACATAGATGAGAGTTTGAAAAGGCACAATGATAATAGAATAACAGCTTTGAGGATTTTCTTTTCTTCTCCCTATTCATTTCTTAAATCAAGATTAAAGCTGGTAACTTGTGCTTCCAGTGTGGGGCCTGGCCCCTGCTTGTAGACAGACCAGAGTATCCCTGATTTTACAACTGGTTGATGTCACTGAAGCATGTGGGATCCACTCAGTGAAAATGAAGGACAGCTACTAATTTTAAACTCAACATTCAATGAAGTTTCTGCCCAAATACTAGTTAAGCATCACGTATATTACATAAATTATGATTAGTTAAACAGCTCTAAAGAAACAGACTCCAGGGACCACAAACAAAAGAGGCAGTCTTTGTAGAAGTCACAAAACAAGCAGGCAAATTTCATTTAAAAATGGCTAAAAATATTTATTCTGTTAGGATAGGCTGCATCTTTTAACAACTCATAAAAAAAGAAAAAGACAACAACAAAGAAAACGAACTGTGCCTTTTGAGATGACTTATACTACTTTACATTGTTTACCAAGCTGTAGAGCTTACAGAATACTACTATAAAAAACAAAATAAGCTTTGTTTACATTTATTTTAAAAAATATTAGCAGATTGTTTCATTACATTCCAATATATAGTTTCAACAGCCGGTAGCCTTATAAAGGAACAAGTAGTCAGTATAGGCATAGAAGAAATGACATATACAAGATCTCCTGAGTAAATTGGAAGCATGGGGAACTTGGGAGAGGGTTGAAGGGGAGGGGAGGGCCAGAGAGGGCAGCAGAGAAAAATGTAGACCTCAATAAAAATCAATTAAAAAAAAGAAGTAGATATATAATTTGGAAAGGAAGGAGTAAATCTTTCTACTCCCAAATGACATGATCCTATGTATGGGAAAATCTCAAATGAATTCTTTCTCTCTCTCT
>NC_022028.1:28856107-28867744 GCF_000317375.1 Microtus ochrogaster | reverse complement strand
CACACACACACACACACATACACACACACATACACACATGCACAGATGCATTTGTGCATGCATGTACACACACAAGCACACAGCAGATGTGAAAGAACTAAATGACTCACAGAACAAAAGTTTAGCTCACAAAAATGTTGGTTATATTTTTGCACAATAGAATTTAAATTTACTTGCAATAGTCTCTAGAAGAATAAAATGCAAATATGAATAAATTTTCTCTATTAAAATATATTACAATAAAAATTACAAAGTTTTGCTAGAAAAACATTTGAGAAAAATGAGTAAAAAATGTGTTTATGCACCAAAAAGTTTAGTGTAAGATGGCAACATTGATAGTATTCAACATCTTTTGGAAGAAAGTGGAAACCTATTCTCAAATTCACATGCAATCGAAATTGTACAAAATAGGAAAAAGACCTGGAAAAAGATGAAGTCGTAAGAATGTTAGTGCTTTTCTCAAAGCACACTATAAATTTTGACAATCCAGTAACCGTGGTATAGCATATGCAAAGATTTGTATGCCAATAAAACCAAATAACTTCGACAAATGAGCCAAGAGCATCCAAAATGGAAAGACTAGTGATATATTGATCTAGAATACATGAATTTTCACAAGAATACGTTTGTATCTTTACCATGGAAAATATGCAAAAATTAATTCAAAATGCATTGAACACTTAAATTAGGACTGGATGGGTGGTTCCATGGTTAGGAGCACTTGCTATATAAATATTTGAGCTCAAATCCCCAGTACTCAAGTAAGAAAATCAAAAGCTAAACATTGTCATGAGCAATACCAATGTCTTTGTGGATATGGGGATATGGGAGCATGGTCCTGGGCACCCTCCTTTGTCCTTTACCAGTACATACATCCCCACCCATGTGTGTGCATACATCACAATTTTCACACACACATACACACACACACACAAAATATAAAGTTCTAAGTCAGAAAACTTAAATCCATACAATACACAAAACATATAAAAATCTAAATAGAAAAGCATAAAGCTGTAAAACACACATACATGAAGAGAGGAAACTCTTCATAACCTTGAATATGGCAATTGATTCTAAAACATAGCAACAAAAACAGAAGCAGTGACAGGAACAGGAAGACATATAGACTATAATTCATCTAAATAAAAAAGTTCCCAACCACCGAGGAGGGCATTACATGGGGAATGTTAAATCACACCATAGGAAAATTGTAACATAGATATGATAAGGTTTTAGCATTAAAGGATGTCTAAGAACTACACCTCAGCAAGTTTTAGAAACAGGGAAAAGATTTGATAGCTATTTCTCCAAAGGGCACACACAAATAACCCACAGATGCATACAAATGCCCTACACTATTCATCAGCAGTGGACTATAAACCAAGAGCATAGAAAGATGTTACCTCCCAACTGCTAGGACAGCCATAGAAAACTGGACAATAAGGGCCAGTGAGGATGTGGAGACGGTCAGAGTCCTGCACACACTGCTAAAACTGTAAGGTAAAAATGCTGCTAAGGGAAGCAGTTAGCTAGTTTCCACAAGGAAATTGCCTTATGATGGAGAAATTCTTGCCAGAGCTGTACTACAGAAATGAAGTGAGGGATGTCATTGTGCATAGCACCGTCTTTACGGCATCTGAGAGGAGGCAACTTCCAGAATTCCTTTGAATGACAACCGCGTGGACAAAGAAAATGGGGTGTGCATGAGCATGCCTGGATTGTCATTCAGCCTCTAGAAGACTGAGTTCTCTTTGATCCCACGATGTAGATGAGCCTTGGGTTCACTGAGTGAAATTAGCCAAACGCAAAGTGCAAGCGATTCTGCTTCTATGAACTGTGTAGACTGTACTGGTCCATGGGGCGCACAGCTTACAACTGTGGGCAGAGGGAGGAATGTAATCCAGTCAGGGATCAGAGTTTCAGAAACTGGAAGACTTGTGATGATCATGCACACGTGAATGTGATTAATATCACTGAGCTGAGCACTTAAGCAAGCTGACATGATAAAATTATGTAATTATTACACCACAATAATACACTTGGTTATTGCCAAAACTGCAACTCAAATTCGAAAAGTTATTCTATTTAATGCTTCTAAATCTAAGGACTACTTTTATTTTTTGTCTATTTTTGACCTATGTGTAAAAAGCACATCATCAAAATCAGTTGTGCTTTATCTGGCAAATGCTATTTTACTTTTACTAATAAAATCTGTTCTCACTAGAGGAGCATTACATTCATCAGGTACTAAATGAGAATCAGAAATCTAGAACTTAACCTTAATCCTTAACTACTTCCATGTTTACTATAGGGGAGAAATTGGTGAATTTTTTCCTTTTATTTTTCATAGTGGATGGTAACTTGGGATATTGCCTTTATCCGCTGTCTTTATCTAACTTCCCACTGTCCATCAACTGCCCCTCCCATTATTCCTATGAAATCTGCATATGTGTCAAACAGTCAAGAACCACTTCCTTTTTGGTCCTTCAGGTCCTTTGGCTTGAGAGGAACAACCTGAGCCATGCACCTCCCATTCCAGTCATGAGCAAAGAGGCCTTAGTATTTGCTACTGAATACGGGAATTTAAACACTGGGAAAGTCCGCAAGAGTGAGATGCTTATGTGGCAGAAATCAAATGTTCATGTCCCAGGAGAGGGGACAGGCAGGGCAGAGGGGGAACAGGGGCCAGTGCCAGCAAAATAGAGCTAAGCCAGCCTTGCACCCTGTGAGAATCCTCGACCCGAGCTCCCTTTTCATGCATAAATGATTCCAGTAAATTTGTGATGCTTGCACCAAAAGAATTTAAGCAAAACTTTTCAAAATAAACACAAATGCACTCAGGGTTAAACTATAAATTATGCACCGGTGTTCACAACTTCAAAGCCATTTCATATATATGAAAAGTAATTTCATATTTTCTGCCCCTATCATCCTCAGGATAAATATTTAATCTCCTTAGCCATTTTGGGTATTTGGGTGAAATTGTGTCAGAAACAATGAAAGTCTAAAATCCTACATGGGGCTAGCACGTTCTTTATACTTTTCCCAGCAAAAAGCCATACAGCTTCCACCCAAGTTGACCCAGGCACACAGAGTGCTCAGAGTGCTAAAAGCAGCCATAGAAGCAACACCAGCTTGTGCCTCAACGGTGGGAATCTCATATCTTAGATCTAGAAGTTAGTTACACAGCCAGCCTTTCATGTGGGAGCCAGCTCTCCTTGTCTGGCCTGATCCCCCTTATCTTGTAGTGTACCATAAAAACAGGTACATAGGCAAGGGTCCTCAGTTTGCAAGCACCTTTTCAAATTGCCTGTGTCAGCATAAGAATAAAGCCTCCTATTAGATGAGTTATACTGAGTTCATCCTTACTTCTGCCAGCCTGGAACAACACAAAAAACGTGTACTAAGCTAAAAGGCTTGAATCTCATCACACTTATGCAAGGCTCGACACAGCTGCCCTGACTGCAGCAGCAGGCGTGTAAATCATTAATGCTTTTGTTTGTGAGAACACTGCCACGTTACTCTGCTTCAGGGCAAGAGTGGCAATAAGAAGCCATCAGCCATCGCCATTAAACTGTATGTATGTTCTTTATTTTTTCAAGAAGGAAACTCAGTCGTCTTTATAAACTGTGTTTCATTTTGTCTATAAGAAAGGTTTTATGTAGCCAGGGATGACCTGGCATCTACTAAGGCTAGCCTTGAACTCCTCCTGTCAACATTCGAGGTAGGGGACTTACAAATGCGTGCCACCATGCCTGGCTCATTCATTCACAGATTGATTTTTAATGTGTATTTTAATTAGCATCCAAAATTGCAGATTCCCTCATGCATTTCTGCACATGCATAGTTTTGCTTGATTCTTTGCTCGCGCTCACACTCCATGCCACCCTCACTTCTACCCTTCTGCCCCCAGGCCGGCCCTTTCTACTCTCATATCAAATGTGCTTTTTACCCACCCACCTCTCTTCTTCAAAGCTGACTTTCCCATCCCATCAGTTCTTTCCAGTTTCCTGTTTTCTAACTCCCCTCACTTCTCACATATATAACATATAAAAGTAATATATATTATATATTATATGTAATATATCCTAACTATATTATATAGCATTATATATAACATATATTATATTATAATATAAGATATATAATATATATTATATATAAGAAGCTGGCAGTTGCATAAGAGAGAACACTTGCTGTATTATATTCCTGACCACTACTAACTTTACTTAATAGATTATTTTCCAGTTTAGCCATTTTTTTTGCAAAGTTTTAACTTCATCTTTTGCTTTATGGATGAACAAGATTCCACTCTGTATATTTTCATATATTATCCATATCCATTCATCTGTCTATAGACACCAAGGCTAATTTTGCTTCCTGGTTACTGTGAATAAAGCAGCAATAAACATGAATGTTTAAGTCTCTCTGTGACAAGATAAAAAGTCCTCTAGGCATACAGTCAGGGGTTGAAGTTGATCATGTTTGAATATTTTTGACATTGATTCATGTTTATGTGTCTATGTGGAGGGATGCAGATGTGTAGAGATACACATCCCATGGTGCATTTGAACAAGTTCAAGGGCTTGATCTTCTGCTTCCACTGTGTGCATTTGTTCATGGACTGAACTTGGATATTCAGGTCTGGCAACTATATTTTGAACCCTTTTTTTAGATTTCAAAGAAAACTCCACATTGATTACCATTGTGGCTTCACCAGTTTACATGTTCACTTAAATTAACAATGAATAAAGGTTCCTCTGTCCCAATATCCTCACCAGCATTTTTGGTCCTGAGGCAGCCGTTGAGCTTCCTTTCTTTCTTCTCTTTCCTTCTTTACTGTTTTTTTAACTTTGTAGAGCAGGATGTAAACCAGGTCCTCGCATGCACTAGACATAGACTCTGCTAGTGGAGCTACACCCCAGCCCCTCTGGGAGGCTCTTTTAGGCATTTACAGAGTTCATTATATGGACAGAGACTCTTCATTTATTTCCCGACAGTTCAGATCCAAATACTCACATGGAAACTATATTAATTACAAAACCATTAGGCCTATTAGCTCAGGCTTCTTATTAATTAACTCTTACATCTTAAATCAACCCATTTCTATTATTTTATGTTTTACCATGAGGCTTGTGGTTTGGTACCTCTTGTTTCTTAGGCAGCTACAGCTCTCTGACTCCCCCTACTCTCTCTATATATATCTCTTACAGCCTGCCTATATTATGCCCTGCCATGAGTCAAAGTAGCTTTATCCATTAACCAGTAAAAGCAACACATATACAGAAGGACATCCCACATCATCCTTATGTAAATGTGTTGGATGGTTCTTGTCAATATGACACAAACCTAGACATATCTGGGAAGAGGGAACCTTAATCGAGAAAATGCTTCCATTACATTGCTTATAGGCAAGTCTGTGGGAAATTGTCTTAACTGATGTGGGAGAGCCCAGATCACTGTGGGTGGTATCACTCCTGGACAGGTTGTCCTGGGGTATATAAGAACTCAGGCTGAGCAAGCTATGAGTAGCAAGTCAGTACTCAGTTTTCCTCCTTGGCTTCTGCTTCAGC
Organism: Microtus ochrogaster; assembly: GCF_000317375.1. Lineage (NCBI taxonomy): Eukaryota > Metazoa > Chordata > Mammalia > Rodentia > Cricetidae > Microtus > Microtus ochrogaster. The sequence continues at coordinate 28,862,168 of NC_022028.1, read as the reverse complement.
TTCTGCCTCCAGATCCCTGCTTTGAGTTTCTACCCTGACTTTCCTTCCTGATTGATTGTAAACTGAAATAAGCCCTCTCCTCCCTCCGTTGCTTCTGGTGATGCTGTGTTATGACAGCCATATAAACCCTAATTTAGACAGTCACAGTGTTGAATTCGTTTCCTGCGTATCACTGTACCCAGAGAAAAGCTTCCCGAGTCAATGAGGGGTGGGGGGCCTATATTTTCTTCCCTTGGACACATAAAGTTCTCTTTTTATGTCTTCTGAATTGATTCTAATAGAGTCGGGATGACATAAGGCTTAGTTTCTCTTCATGTTTCTAGGATTCCAGACTATGCAAGAAATCCAGATGTTTCTCTATAGTCGTGTTGTCTGGCTGATTTTCTGAGACCCCTCCCTATCATAGCACTTTGCTCCACATAGAAAGATGCTGCAAGCTAAAAACTCTGTCTCCATTGCCATTATAGTAAGAACTCTAAACCCTATAGGAAATCAAAATTCCCTGAAGATTGTCTACATGGATTCTTTCTTTGTATGCCAAAAGAAAAAGAAATGAAGGGAAGAAGTGTGCAAGTTACAAAATAACATCTCTCACACAATGGGGAGAACCATTAACTACAGATCTGATAGTCACAGGTCTTGTCTCCCAAATCTCAGCTGGCCAGTATGGAAATAATTATAGACCTTGACAAATCTGAAATTCCATAGTTGAATATTCTAGAATAAAATGCACAGAGTTCTGGACAAAAAAAATCTATGAATAAACTGTTTTTTGAAATATAATAAAAATGCTCTGGTCTCTAAATTATAAATGTGAGGGTTATTTATAACAAAAAAAGGTCAGCCTACTTTAAATGCAAATGGCCGTGTAGTTTATGGAAAGATTTATGTCCACTCTCATAAGAAGCACTGTAAAAGACAGAGGCTCTGTCTGTCTCAGATAGAATGGAGGAATCTCATCTCACCACCTAGCTGCTAGAAGATATCAGAACACAAAACGGCATGCAGGTAAATGTTTGGATGTTCACATCCACAGAGTTCTTTGCCCTTCTGCTTACCTGGCCTCATGAGCATTTACAAGTCCACCCTTCTGTTTAGAACAAGCATTAAATCACTTAATAACAATAAACACCAGTAAGTATCATATTTAAAGTGATACTCTTTGTTGTGTGCCTCTGTCTCTTCAAAGACACATGCCATCAAGTTATGTCTCCTTCCATTGTATAGATGAGACAGAGAGGCAGGTGGCAGGAAGGTGTAGGAGGCAGATTTCAGTCCCATGCCTCTGGCTACAATCCTTGTACTCTTTTCAGAGACACTGCTCAGGTGAGGCAGAGTTCTTGCTTCAACTCAGAAGAGAATGTCAAGGCAGGTTGGTATGAATCAACGTTGGCACTTAAAGGTATTTTTCAAACATACTTGAGCATGAGCATTAATGGAAAGAAATCCCAGGAATGGATCAGACACCATGGAATGTGGATGTGGACTTCTCTCGGGAGAACAGGTTGTCAGCATCTTAGAAACTGTCATGTATCCAATCCTGGAGGAGTTTGAATGTGTACTGTACAAAGAGTGTCTAAAGAATTTTTCCCTTGCCCTTCCTTCTTTTCCACTTCCCCTTTTCAGTTTGGTGGTATCATAGGGCAGTTCCTGGACAAGGACTTTGTGTAGAGTTATGAAAGGCAAGACCATATGTACAAAGGTTGCACAAGGGGATTAAAGCATGAGAGATAAACCTACAAGGTGTCAACCCTACACAAAAAACTACAGGCAACTGAGGAAAGCTGGAAGAGGAGAGGTGGCCTTCTCCAAGAAGACCACTCCAGTGCCAAATGGTGAGCCCTGAAAATATATCTACAGGTAGTATTATATGGGCTGAACAGGCTATAATTATGAATATATATAATATCCATGTAAATATATTTATATTCCTAATTACATACACACAGAGACATACACATATTCCACATACAGATGTAAATATAAGCATGTGATAACAATTAGTGAAAAAAGAGATCATAAATTAAAAGGAGAGCTCAGGGAATATTGTGGGAGGGTTTGGAGGGAAGAACAGGAAGGGAGAAATGCAATAAAATTGTGACCTCAAAATGAAAAAAAAAATGTACTTTACTGTAAGTAGTTTTATTGTTGTCGTTGTTTTTAAGATTCCTAAAAACTTCAGGACTATAGCTGAGAAAGAAGAAAGGGCATACCTGGGCATATCTACATAAGCCTTAAACATGACTATTTTAATATTTGTTCAGAATATTTCTACAAAAAAGGAATGAGGGTTCTATGTAAACAAGCTGTACATAAATGCTGTTGGTTGTGCTGAATTTTAACTTTTCAATGCAGAGAGCTGTCAACCAAGCTTCAGAGTGAAGGGCTCTCTTCCCTCCTCATGCCCTCTTCCTGTATCCTGTGTTCCTCTCTCACACAGACCCACACTGCTCACACGGGCAGATTGTAGGCTGTTTATTCCCAGGCCCCTGACTCAGCCCTCTCTCTCTCTCAGATCTTTAAATACAGAAAATAGGCTCGGAAAAGAAAATGATTTGGTGACCCATGAGATGTGTAAAGGTAATAATTGCATGTTGTTTAAGACTCCACAATGCCACTGTATACAGAAAGAGGAAAAACAAGAAGCATTAATATCATGGAAAAGTCAGAATCTAGTAGAGAGAGAAAGGTTAACTAAAATGGATGATTTATGTTGGTTGACATTCTAAAAAAAAACAAAAACAAAATTCAGCCTTAAATTGAAGACCAGTTAAGTTTGCTAGAAAGACAAAAAGAAGAGAGTAATGTGGTTTGGAAGGTGTCTTTGTTCTGATGGAGGTGGGATCTACAGAAGTGGTTAGTGTGGTTCCCAGCATCCCTTAAAGGTGGTACATTTAGCTTTATGCCTTAGTTAGGTTTTCTATTGCTATGATAAAAAACTGACCAGAGCTATTCGGGGAGGAAAGTTTTTATTTGGCTTACAGGTTATAGTCCATAATAAGAGGAAACCAGGGCAATAACCTAGAGACAGGAAATGAAGCACAGACCACAAAGGAATATTGCTTCCTGGCCTCCTCCTCATGGCTCATGGCTTACTCAGGTTGCTTTTATATACCACCCAAAACAAGTAGACTGGGCCTTCCCACATCAGTAATCAACGAAGAAAATGCTGCATGGATTTGCCTACAAGCATTCTGATGGAGGAATTTTCTCAACTGAGGTTCCTTTTCCCTGAAAACCCTGGCTTGAGTCAGGTTGACAAAAACAAAATGTTAACCAGAACAATTTAGAGAATAACTCTAGAAGGGAAGGAGGAGAGACTTCAACAGAACAGTCACGTGCCACTTGCAGAGAACATGTTGGACATTCTGCAAGAGAAGCCTTCTCAAATAACTTCACAAACTCATCTTGCTGTCCCTGCGCTCCACTTCTTCAACTGTTCTTAACAGCTTTCCAATATTAAGCCAGTTGTGTGTCCTGCAAGACTCAGTCAAAAGCATGGACATTTAGAATTTTGTGTTGAGTTTTTCCTTATCAGCTAAAATTATTTTTTTAATATAATAAGTCAGTGCTCTGCACCTGAGCATCAGTCAGCCTGAGCAACAGCAGTTCTGGCTTAAAGTGAGCCGGCAATAATACACTTATGACATGATTTCTGTTTATTCTTCCTCTTCCCCCTCCTTTTGATTAAGCACTTTTTGAATTTTCCAAAGAGCCTCATGAATCATTCTATGGTTGCTTAATATTAATAGTAATGGGATTTGTTCTATTGAAATGGCTTCATTATCATGCCAGCTGACAGCCTTGTTTCTCCAAACAGGCTTCTGGAAATGTTAGACTCTTACAAATGCCTTTCTTGCAAGAGAACTTCTGTCTAAAATAGGAAAATGTACAAATATTAGCAAGGTTCCCACTCAGGTTAATGTACACAGGCAATTGATATATCCCTAGCACATATAGCAACATCCCTTGGGATCATTTGTGGATTTCCTTCAGGCCTTGGTGTCCCCTAACATCCTTACTTCCTTGTCCTACTCTGCCATTCTTCCAGTGGTCTTGCAGCCTCCCAACAACTCATCCATGGCTGTGCTCATTCTCGATAGTCAGAAATAATTCTTCCCTTATTTGTGCACATGGGTTGCATCTACAGATTTTTTTCCTCCAAAACCATCTAAGCTTCTTGAAACTGAGATTACATCCATGTCACAATTACATGAGAACTTAGGAGCTATCTTTGCCAAGAAGCAATGAGTTCGTACCTGCGTCCATCCTTCATCCATGAGATTCTGACCTGCTTGCCTTTGTAAAAAATGGATATGTTTAGCAGGAATATGAGAGACTGGATCTTGAAACTGACCTCCAAAGATAAGATTTTTAAAAAAAGGCTTGTACTGATCTCTCAACAGAATGCTTTGAATGGATATCCTACACCCCTGAGAGTTAATTCTTTTCTCTTTCAAAATGGTGGCTCTTTAAGACCCCATTTTCCTAAGCCTGAAATAAACAGACATAACCTGGGGTCCCCTTGCCCTGGGAAAGGAACAATTAGCAAATTTCACAGTTAAATTTGCCTATACTGTGGCACATGGTGCTCTTTAGGTTGAAAGATGACCATAAGCATCATGGGAAGGAAAGAAAGTCCCCTTCCATTTGACCACACTATAAAGAAACCCATTTTCCCTTAACAATTTTTATTTTCTAATTTCTTTTCTAAAATACAAGACATGGTGACTGGGGAGATGGCTTATATATAAGAGTACTTATGTAAATGTGAAAACCTGAGTTCAATTCCCCAGCATTCATGTATAAATCTGGCATGGCCAATCACAACCCTGTTACCCAGCACATTAGGGGCGGAGACAGGAGAATTGCTGGGCTTGCTGGCTGGCAACCTAGCTCTGGGCTAAATGAGAAACACTGACTCAGTAAATGAGGCAAAGAGTAATAAAGTAAGACACCAGATGCCCTCCTTTGGCCTTCACAAGTGAATGCACATATATACCTCACACACATGCACAGAGGCGGTTAGGAGAGAAAGAGATTAATTTAGGGGTAGATGTAATAAGTCTAAATGCTGGATTACAGCATTCTGTTTCCCATTGCATACTTAGAGCAATGCCTCTATGTAGTTCTTAACTACAGCTCAGCGCCTCTATGTAGTTCCCAACATTCAATAGGACATCTAGAGTAAGATTGTCCTAGCTTGCTTCTTGTTATCATGATAAACATCATGAACAGAAACAAGCTGGAGAAGGAATGAGTTTATTTGGAGCTTACAGTCCGTCATCAAAGAAAGCCAAGCAAGAACTCAAGCAGAGATCACAGGGTAACACCTTTCTCAGACATCCCAAGCCTTCCAACCTAGAGACCATTCACCCGCAGTGGGCAGTGCCTTCTTTTATCAGTTAGCAAATAAGAAACTGTACCACAGACATTCTTAAAGGCAAAGAAAATGAAGGCACCTCCTCAATTGAGGTCCCCTTTTCCCAAATGACACTAGTTTGTATCAAGTTGACCAATACATACATACATACATACATACATACATACATACATACATAAATAAATAACCAGCACAGCAAACCAGAGAAAATCAATGGTTTAGGGATATTACTGAGCCCATCTAGTAAGTACCAGGAAAGAAGGTCACAAGAAGGAAATGAGCTGATTTGTAAATTGCCTGATTAAAAAAATTCTCTGGAGAAAAAAAAATCTTCCTTTCATTGGACCTCTCTGTGGATTTCTGTTTAATGAGCCTATTTAATATTAAAAATAACACAGGTTAGGATCATATTTCAAATATAGTGACTATTCCAATAATAGCCAGCAGAATATTGAACACTTTATGTAACCAGCATCTCAACTATTTCACTTTATTTCTCAAATAAATGATGTGGGATTTCCCCTCTGTATGCTTTGAATACCATTGGTGAATAAAGACTCTGCCTTGGCCTGTTGGTAGGGCAGAATATAAGAAGGCAGGAAAAACTAAACTGAATGCTGGGAGAAAGAAGGGCAGAGTCAGGCAAAAGCCATGTAGTCCCACCAGAGAGAGACGCTG
>NC_022028.1:28848982-28855664 GCF_000317375.1 Microtus ochrogaster | reverse complement strand
AAGCAGCCTCATTACAACAAATAAATCAGCAATTTTCAAAAAGAAGAGAAGGAGGAGAAGGAGAAGGAAGATGAGGAGGAGGAGGAGGAGGAGGAGGAAGGAAAGGGCATAAGAAACACACAGTAATGACAAATTCAAGTTTGAACACAATCTGCTTTCTTTAAAAGTGATTTATGCCAGGCAACAAATTCTTTAGCAAGCACATCTCTCTCTCTCTCTCTCTCTCTCTCTCTCTCTCTCTCTCTCTCTTTCCTTCTTTCTCCCTCTCTCTCTTCCTCTCTCCCTTTCTGTCTCTCTTTCTATATGTGAGTATGTGATTTCATAAATAAATTTCATTTAAAATCCACAATAACTGAGCATTTGTGTCTGTTGTACAGATCTGAGTTTTCCTAGGTGAGCTAGCCTCTTACGACACATTCTCACATCCACTTCATTTTCAGCCCTTTTAGGAAAGAAGAGAAATGATTGCTCTTTGTGGAGAATCATTTGCCTAGCTGAGTCTAGCACAGGACTAGGAAGATCAGACAGAAGGAATCATGGCAGGCCAGGTGGCATCCCTGTTAGAAACCTAGATTTCAAAAGAAAAATGTGAAGAAAGTGTAATACTTCTTTACCAAAACAAGAACAGAACCCAACAACTAGTCCAGCCCAAGGCAATAGGTAGACAGACCAGCAAGACATGTGGTGTCTCTTTCTCTAAGGAACGAAAACTGGGTTATAATCTGTGCCCAGAATGTTCTTCTCTGTCCCTTGGAAGAAAGTCTTCTACTTCAAATCACTGTAGTTGTGAACAGTCTTCACTAGGCTCTTCTCATAACAATGACGTTACCAGCACTCAACCAAGCGCGCATTTCTTTTCTTCTCTCCTTCATAGCTCTCCCATCCTTTCTGCTTCTTGTGCAGAATGTATCAAGAAATAGAATCAAGCTAGGCATGCTGTTAGAGTCTTGTAATCTCAGAACCCCAGGAGCAGTAGACATCTAAGTCCCTGGTTAGCCTGGACCCCATCGGAAGATTCTGTTCTCCTCTCTAGGTGAATGGGGTTGGAATAATTACAGTGTAAAGTCTTCCCTTGCCTGGATCCCATAGAAAGACACTGTTCTCAACTCTAGGAAGGTGGGGTTGAAATGATTTCGGGGTAGTCTTCAAAATGGAGTATCACAGACATTTTTGCATCCATACTTTAGACTCTGCTGCTCACACCCATGCGTTAAGTTTTAAGCTGACATCTTGGAGCCATTTTTCCATACCTGACTCCTATTGACCATTTTATTTTGTTTTCTGTTACCTTATCCAAGCAATCTACCAGGGGATGTTCACAGTCACCGAGATCACAGATCACATGGCCTTCTTCAGCACCAATCTGAAACCCTTATGATAAGATGATACATTCCTTGTTCCTTTCATGACTTGACATTTTAGCCACAGCCTTCGCTCAGTAAAGCATCATCTGTGTGTAAACCCAAGGCTGCTTGAGCCTCAGCTTCTCGCCGCAGCTCAAGAGCCCTGAATAAACATCTTCTTTCTTTGTTCTGAACCCAAAATAAAATTGATTCAGGAGGTGCACAAAGGCCCAGGTGCCCATGTGCTTAAGCATAATCCCAGCCTTTGATTCCCTACAGCTTCCTCCCTGCTATTTCTAGCAATAGAAATTAAAGGAAAAAATTAAAAATAAAAGTAAATGGACAAAAAGAAATCACAGAATGCCTTGCCACCAGAGGGAATAATAAAATGGGAGAAAAGGGAGGATTTGGATATGGTGGAAAAGCCTCAAAATGAAGTTCAGGTGGTTTTGCTTTGCTTTGCCTTGCCTTATTTTATCATGAATCCTCTAATACTCATTTTATTGGGTGTCATCTTTCCTGCTATTTTTTTTAACATTCTCACTAAGTAAAACTTAGCAGACTAAAATAGCCATATTGGATTCTTTTGTTTGAATTTAATATAACTTATCAATATCCAAAAATAATTTCATAAGCTATGACTTGTTTATAAGATGATAAGACTAGCAGAAGAGGAAATGAATAAATAGCATAGGCCTCCTTTGTGTCCCTGCCTCTGGAACAGTACTGTCATCCTCTCCTTCCTCAGTTGGATTTGAATGGGATTGACTATTGTCTAAACCATGGAATGAAGAGGAACAAAGAAAGCAGCACCAGGTAAGGAAACCACTAACCCAGCTCTCCCAAAGCCTTCTTGGGAAGTTGAAAAACACTCTCGATGACTCATTCCACCTTTCCTTTAGACAATATCTATCCTATCCAGGCCTACTCCAGTTCTTCCTCTAGAATTAGGTGAGTCACCACTATCCTGAGCCAGAGTAGGCCTAAGTGAAGGTCTGCCCCCAGTGCAATCAGCAGACCTGACACCTAGGATGGCTGGTATGATCAATCACCTGGATCCATCTGGTACTTGAAACATGGATAAAGAGAAACAAAAGAACAAGAACAAAATCCAGGAGCTTGGGAATGGCTCAGTGGTTAAGAGCACTTGCTGCTCTTCCCACAGACCTGCATTCCATTCCTGGCACCCGTATTAGGCTGCTTATAATTGTGGATAACTCTAGCACAGAGTGATGTGCTGCTTTTTTCTGGCCTCCATGGGCACCCACATATAAATGAGTACACACATACAATAAATAAACAAACAAACATCTTAATCTGAATCAGAAAGCATGAAATGCCCCCATATAATATTTTTATAGATAATGATGGATGGTGAAAAGGTCCTCCAGTTGTTTTGTAATATCTAGAGTGAATTTTCAACGTAGGATCATTGTACTACATGGTTACAAGTTATTAGCTGCTGATTTAAGTGGTAAGGTGTTTGCATAGCTGGCTAGGGAATAGAAGTGTGTTATTCCTCAAAGGGACTTGAGCTGGTATTTTTAAAAAGTTATTGACAATGGAGTGTTTCAGTAGGAATGAGGTAAGTCCTGGAAACTCCTGAGAATATCTGTCTGTCAAATGTTTAGTGAAGACTCTGAGTCACAAGCATAAACAACTCCATGATCCAGCACAGAAGAGTTCGGTCCCAGTAGCTTAGGAGGCTGAGGCAGGGGAATTATTGGAGAATGGGAGGTCAAAGCCACTCTTGATAACAGAGACCCAATCTTAAAATAAAGTTACCCCATCTCAGAGAGGTCAGCCTAGGATAAACACAGCTCAAAAGACAGTGCTGTTTGTAAGAGAGCTACAAAAGCAGAATTTACATTCAATTCATAGAGCTTTTTATGGGGTTAGACTAATGGCTAAGGGTTAAGAGTACTTTTCCAGGAGACCTGAGCTCTGTTTCCAGCATCCACTTTGAGGAGCTCATAACTGCAAGCAAGTCCAGCTCCTTTGATCTATCTACCTCCCATTCTGGCCTCTGTAGGAATCCACACAGAAACACACACACACATATGCACACACACACACACACACACACACACATGCATACTTTTTTGGAAAAAAAGAAACGAAAAGGACTCCTTTCTAATCACCAATCACTACTTCAAGGGAAAAATCACATCATGGTCAAATATTTCTGGAAGTCTTATAAAGTAAAGAAATCTTATAAAGTAAATAATGTTGCAACAAAATATTTATACCACGTGATTTACCATCTCTTTATAAAGTAAATAATGTTGCAACAAAATATTTATACCACGTGATTTACCATCTCTTTAATCCCAAAGTAGATGAGAATTTTGTATCCTTATCTCTACCAGCCAAACCCATAGCCTTGCTTCATTCCCAACAGAAATCCTGCGACCACTGCATCATAACTTCCCCTTGCCTTCACCCCTAAGCCACAACACCTAGTCTGATCTCCATCTCTATGACTTAGATTTCTCTGGGCCCCTTATAGAAGTGAACTCACACTGTATTTTCCCCTTGTGCCTGGATTGTTCTACCGAGTGCCATGCTGTCTAGGTTCATCCATGGACCACATGTCAGAATTTCTGAAGAACTCTCTGAACACTAGTCGCCTGTGACAGTGTTTACTGTGCTAAGTGCTTTCACTTAGCTCTCTTGCATGGGGTCCTGATGAGACTTCTCCTGAGTTGTCTTGGTTCTTTAGTGTCATGTCAATATGGATGGAATATCTGCCAAGGTTTGTTTCACTTCTTTGCTACCTAACACTTATTGCATACACCTAACATATGGAGCCACAGCCTCAATAGCTAATACCACCCTCTAAGACCACCAAACTCTTAGAAAAAGAAAGAGATGGTGACCCCTCATTGTTGTGACCTCTGTGGAAGCAGCACTCCTTTCTGTGACAGTAGCATCCATAGAACTGGACATTCCGGCTGGTCTGCCAGGCTTGTGTCTGTTCATCATAATTAGGTGGTGGATCATGGGGAAAAGTCAGGCTGACCTGAATGCTACCATCACTGTGTGATTTAGTGGCAGTGCTTTGTCTAACTCTAAGTCAAGAGATGCACAGGATTTTTGATGCCTTCTGTCATAATTCTCTGGTCCCAGGTCAGCTCATCACCATCTCCCTTCTGGCCCTCAACATCCTTTGTTACTCTTTCTGTCTTTCTCTGACTTCAATCATCCTGGAGTTACACAAAAATGGCTTACAAGTCCTTGACTCTCAACATGGTATAGAAAGTAGTGCCAAGTGATGGTGGTGCACACCTTTAATCCTAGCACCTGAGAGGTAGAGACTGGTGCATCTCTGTGAGATCAAAGCCAGCCTGGCCTTCAAAGCTAGTTCTAGGACAACAGGGATACATGAAAAAATCCTGTCTCAAAGAGCAAAACAAAACAAAATAATAAAAAAAAGGACATAGCATTTGAGCCCTAGAGTTTAAGTTCCAAAATCTACATTCTTAGTCACCATCTTAAATGCACTATCAAATCTCCTCATTTCTGGAATATAGCCTGTCCCTATGCTTCTGCTGTATTTTTTTTGTTTTGTTCTTGGTTTCTTTCTTTTTTTCTGTTTATTTGGGGTATTTTTTGTTAATTTGTTTTTCTTTGTGAACGTGGAACAAGCTTAAGTCATCTCAGAAGAGAGAGCCTCAGCTCAGAAATGACTTCTATAAGACTAGTATGTAGGCAAAACTTTTGGATACTTCTTGATTGATGATTGATTGGGAGGACCAAGGGTCCTGGGTTCTATAAAAAAACAAACAAACTGAGCAAGCCATGAGGAGCAAGCAAGTTGGCAGCATTCCTCCACAACCTCTGCTTCAGTTCCTGTCTATGGGTTCCAGCCTTTAGTTTCTTTCCTGGCTTTCTTCTCTGATAGATTATAAATTATAAGATGAAATGAACCCTTTGCTCCCCAAGTTGTTTTTGGTCATGGTGTTTATCACAGCAATAGAACATAAATGAATATAGTCCCACACTCCTTCCCTTTTACATTCCATTTTGTCTGTTGTATTTTCTGACTTCCTGACTATCTCCATCTACCATCTCTTTAACCAAGATAGAAACTTGGGGAACACTTTCCAGTCATCTCCATCCCTTACAGCATCCCCCCACACAACCAATTACCAATTAGTCTTATATCTAATATAATATTTTCAAAAGCCACTTGATTTTCCCCATATCTACTGCCAATTTTTTTCTTAGGCAGCCAACCACAAGGTGCATTTACCTGACAAAATGCTCAAATTTCGGGCAAGCGATATTCTACCACTGAAAGACATTTCAACCCATTTCTGCAGTACTTTCATTAATGTCTTCCCAGTTCCAACTGGCAATTGGTTATTTACTTGCATGTCTTTCCCACTGATCTCTCAGACCTTAAGGGAATCATGTAATTTGTTAACTACTTGACCCCTGCTCTACAGCATAATGGTCATGCATGAATGAATGGCAAGTTTGATGGTACAATATTTAAGAGCATACATTCTAACATAATGTCTGTGCCCGAGTATTTTCTCTGATACTTAACAATGCTATGACCTCCATCAAGCTGTTTCTTCTTATGCATTGTTTTCCCAATCTAGATTCAGATTCATATAAAAAGAGGAAATAACATATAAGCTGATAGGGATTAAAGGAGATAATGGGTATAACACATTATATTATCTAATGCATGGAGCAATTAGTGGTACTATATGTTAAACATATACATGCTATAGGGCAAGGTGATGGACGGAAGGTGATAAAGAATGCCTTCAAGAGAACTGATGAGCAGTATCATGAGGCAAAAGCTCACAGGGTGCTCTGAGAAGCAGGAGAGGGACACCTGGACTTGTTTGGGGGCTTAAGACCCTGTCAGGAAAGGAAATTTTCAGCTGAGTTTGAAGGGTAAGGAAATGTGCAATTGGACCTTTGAACAAATCATTGCAGTACCTTCGCCAGCTGATCCAGTGAGCCATTATAGAAAGTAAAATCACAGAGTTGGCAACTGGAGTGGTAGTTGTAGATCATCTATTAGATGATGCTTTTAACTTGTTTTATGTTCTCAGTGTTCCTGAAAACTGGGTATCAGTCAAGTCACATTTCACATCCTAAATGTTTTGACTCACTGTGGAAAGTGACATTCCCTTGAAATTCTGTGATGGAAAAAGGCTTAAGTAATGAGTCATTTTGTAGGGTATGTGTGTGCCATTACCATACTTGACATTCAGGCTTTCCCTTCTCTTTGTCCAGCCATATCATTTCTACTGTAGAGTCTTTTCCAAGTGTTAGTTAGTTCTACTATTAAACTTTGCTTTGGCAGGAATTTTCCT
>NC_022028.1:28831102-28848413 GCF_000317375.1 Microtus ochrogaster | reverse complement strand
ATGATACGTCCTCTATTTAGCTCCATCCCGAAGAGGAGAAATTGAGATTCACAACCAGCCTAAAAAAGTCACAGAGAGAATCATTAACAAAGAAGGAGAGATGAAACATCAACTTCTCAGTGAGCAAGAGGAAGCTTTGGTAGACTGCTTTGAGAATCTGCAAAGAAGAAAGGCAAAAAGGTTAAAATAGAGAAGGAACATACATACATGTGCATAAACATTATTAGGTCTTCTTCCCCACACATGTCTACACAGAACTGGCCATTGCCAATGCCTCTTTTTCTTACAATAAGGAAGAAAAACATTTTAAGCAAGAGTCAGTATCTGAGACAAGACTCTAAGACAGGAGCCATCAGGGCGATTCCAAACTTGTGTTTCTCCAATGCTGTGCTTAAAAGACGGTTGCTTAGTGATATGTGTACAAAATGAAGTTTGATGGTGTCTATTAAAGAAACCTAATATCTAATCAGTGCCCTAGGTATGAGTGGTAGCCTAGTTACTGGAACTGGTGTTAATGTAACCGCTCTATTCCTGGTCTTCATGGGAAAGTCTGGGATCTTGTAGCCCCTTTAACAAAAGAGCTTAAGAAAAGTGTGTTAGGAAAATGTTCCCTTCTCACCAAATGCATTCTAAGCTTTGTAATACATCTTCTCCATGAAATATGTATATGAAATGTCTAATACCACAGAGACCTTGAAAGCTCCATCAACTGCTTGTTCTAACTCAAGTTTCCCAGCGAATACATTTGATTGATTCTGTTAATTCAATATTTGTACCAATTCAAGAATATTATCACCTTGGTACTTGAATAAATCAACTTGGATAACAGAGTAGTCACAGAGGCAGAAAATATGTTCACATTGAGAGGGGGAACTGCTTCCCAATGTGCAATGGTTTCTGTACAAATCAAACTGACAGGAAGCTGACCTATATGTTTCAAGTCTGTCATTGTCAAGGCATGAGCCAGAAGATTCTGTGGAACTTCTAAATAGCTTCCACACAAAGCCATGAAATAAGGGGGGAGGGGCTCCCAAAATAAAGCCTTCATGACAAGAGTCACACATCAGATGAAGTGATTCCATGGATATCTCTTGCCCATACCCAAGAGTATGACAGTGTATCTGTGCTCTGAAGTGGCTTATGAATAATCTTCAGAAGCCATTGTGGTAAAAACTCTGCCTTCCTGGGTGGCACTGCTGGGAAGCAGTAGAAACTTTGTGAGGGTAAATCTCTTTGGTGGGGTACTCTCTGGCCCTGGAGCAGCAAGTCCATGCAATCGGGTCTGGTGGTCAATGAAGGGCAATGGTAACAGCCTGTAATGTTGGGAGTGTCAGGGGCCTCCCGGGCCAACAACTCATAAGTAAGAATTCCACAGATAATAACTGAGGTGATCCTTTAATAACTTTGGCTCCTGGGAAGGGCATTAGCTACCCTATGGGGTGTCGCTATCAAACATTTTTAATTACATTTTTAATAAACTTAGAAAACAATAGGTTTCCATAGGGCTTTTCCATACAACCTTAGTCTTTGGGAAGCCATCTTCACAATCTCTACTTTCCCTGTACTCCAACCTCTATCCCCACATAAGTTTTCACTGAGGAACCCTCAGTGTTCCTCCCAACTGTTTTTATATCTCATGTACTCTGTCACCTCCTCTCTGTTAAGGTCTCTCCCAACCAACCACCTTTGTATCCTTTCTAGCTTCTAATGGCCCCTTCTAGCTCCCATCTCACTACATGCATTCCAAGTTAAACCCAAAAGTCTAAGAATTCAATGTTAGTATCCTCACATAAGAAGAAAATGTGGCAATCATCTGTCTGGGCCTCGTTACCTTACTTGGTATCATTTTTATTCTGTCTCGTTCATTTTTACAAATTTTATAACTTCATTTTCTTTTACCCTGAATAAAATTATACCGTACCTATGTATGATCATCATCTATTCCTCGCTTGATGGACCGCTAGTCTTGTTCTGTGTCTTTACTATTGTGAACACAGCTGCAGGGAAGGTGGATCTGCAGGCGTGCTCTTATCTCTGCCATAGAATGTAGTCCTTGGTCTGTGCCTAGGAATTGAGTGGGCGGATCACAATGCTGATCTTTTTCTGATGTCTGAGAAACCTCCATGCTGATTTCCACAGTGGCTATGCCACTGTGTATCCCATCCAACAGAGAATAAGGGTTCCCCTTTTGCCCACATCTTTACCCACAATTGTAGTTTGTTTTTGATCATAGCCTCTCTGACTTAGATGGGATGGAATCTCAACATAGTTTTAACTTGCATTTCTATGATGGCTAAGGGCATTGAATAACTTGTAAAAAAAAATACTTCCTAAGCAATTGTAAGTTGGGTTTTTCTTTGAAAACTCTTTTGTTCAGCTTCACGTATCATTTTCAATTGGGTTGCTTGTTTTATTTTTTAAATAATTTTTTATTTTATTTCTTTATGGTTGTGAGTGTTTTACCTATTTGTACATCTGTATATCAAGTGTGTGCAGTGACAGAAGAGGCCAGAAAAGGGTTCAATCCCTGGAATTGGAGCTACAGAGAGGTGTGGCCCACTCTGTGCTGGGAATCAAACCTGGGTCCTCTGCAATAGCAGCCAAGCGCTCTTAACCACTGAGCCATCTCACCAGCCCTGGGTTGTTTGTTTCCTTGATTTCAGTGGGATATTTTTGTATATTAAAAAATATTCTAGACATTAATCCTGTGTCAGATATTCAGTTTGCAAAGAGTTTCTTTCATTCTGGAAGCTCTCACTTGGCAATTTCCTTTGCTACAATTTCTTTTTTTAACTTTCGTGATCTTATTTTCCAATGGGATCCTTAAATGCCCAAAATCCTGTTCTTATTCTTATATTTTATATATATCTTTACCTATTTCTATATCTTGACAGGTACTCCTGGACTTTTCACGAAGCAGCTTCTGAGTTCCAGTTCCTATGCTGTTAAGGTCCTGATACTTTGGGTCATTTTTTTCATGCAGAGGAAAAGATGCAGATCTAGTCCATTTTTCTGCTGCACCAAGAGGAAGAGATGTGGATCTAGTTTTTAATTAATTGGTTAATTTTCCCTGCAGCATTTATTTTTCACCTTCCTCCCTCCTCTCCTTCCAGTCCCTCCTCCCAACCTCCTTTCTTCCCTCCCCTTATGTATTACTCCTCCTTCCTCTTCATAAAAGGGCAGGCCTCCCATGTAAATCAGTCAGCCATAGCATAATGAGGGAGAGGGACTTAATCGGGGGAGGGGGAGGGAAATGGGAGGCGGTGGCGGGGAGGAGGCAGAAATCCTCAATAAATAAATAAAAATAAATAAAAAATAAAAAAAAAGAAATTGCAGTAAAACTGGGCACCTCTTCTCCTATTGAGGCTGGACAAGGTTGGAGAAAAGGGTTACAAAGGCAGGTAATAGAGCCAGAGCCAGCCCCCGTTTCTATTGTTAGAAGTCCTAAAAGAAGACCAAGGTACACAACCACATAACTGTAACATACATGTAGAGTGCCTAGGTCAGACCCACACAAGATCTGTGGTTGTTGGTTCAGTCTCTGTGAGCCCCTATGATTTCAGGTTAGTTGATTCTGTGGGTTTTCTTGTGGTATCCTAGGCCCCTCTGGCTCTCACAACCCTTCCTCCCCCTCTTCCACATGACTCTCAGAGCTATGTCTAAGGTTTGACTGAGGGTCTATGTTCTGTTTCCATCAGTTGCTGGGTGCAGCATCTATGATGACAACTGGGCTAGGCAACCATCTATGAGTTTAGCGGAATATCATAGGAAACATTTCATTGACTTACCTGGTTACAGGAAATGGCTGATTCAGTCTCCTTGTCCCCCATTGTTAAGAGTGTTAACTAGGGTTACCCTCATTAAATTAACCTACATTAATTAATTAATTTAATTAATTAAACAGGATTGGTCTTGTTTTGGTTTGGGTTTTTTTGGTATCTAGTTTCTCGAGTTCTTCATGCATGTCAGATGTGGTGTTGGTGAACATCTTTTCCCATTCTGTAAGTTGCTGTTTTGCCCTATCGACAATATCCTTTGCTTTACAGATGTCTTTCAGTTTCATGAGATCCCGTTTATTAATTGTTGATCTTATTGCCTGTGTGTCTGATGTTCTGTTCACAAAGTTGACCCGTGTCAGTGTGTTGAAGACTATTCCCCACTTTCTTTTCTATCAGGTTTAGTGTATCGATCCACTTGGACTTCAGTTTTATGCAGGGTGATAAATAAGGACCTGTTGTATTGTTCTACATTCTGACATCGAGTTAGACCAGCACCATGTGTCATTATTTTGAACCTTTTAATGCTTTCTTTTAGTTAATTTGGCTATGGTTTTGTCAATTTTGTTTTTCTTTTCAAGCAATAAATACTTTATTTGTTTATTGTAGCATGTTAATCATTTCTTTTTCATTGACTTATGGCCTCTTCTTCATTATTCCTTCATGTATTCTACTTTTGATTTAGTTTTTGTTGTTGTTGTTCTTTGCTAAATGCCTTTATATTTGCCAGCTAGCTTTTTATTTGAGTTATGTTTTTTAATGTAGGCTCTTACAACTATATATTTTTTTCTTAGTACTGCTTTTATAACATCCCAAATAATTTGGTATATTGTGTTTTCAGTTTTTATTCAGTTATGGAATTTTTTTCTATTTCTTCAATAGCTTATTCATCAGTCAATAGTGTGTTTTTTTAATCTTCATGAGTTTGTGGGTTTTCTGTAGCTTCCATCGGTATTGGTATCCAGATTTATTCCATTGCCGTCCAATAAAACAGAGGGTGTTACTTAAACTTCCCCAAACTTGTTATGACTTCTTTTGGTGTACTAACATGAGATCAACATTGGAGAAATTTCCATAGGCTGCTGAGAAGAATGTGTATTTTTAGTGTCTAGGTGGAACGTTCCCCAGATGTCTGTTAGGTCCATTTCATTTATCATGCCATTTATTCAATCCAGTGTTGCTCTATTTTTATCCCAGTGACTTCTTTATCAGTCAGTCAAGCATTGAACTTCACCACTATTACTGTGTTTGGATTAACCTGTGTGTGTCTTTATATGTAGGAGCATTTGTTTGGCAAAATTGAGCACAGCTGTGTTTGATATACATATGTTTAGAATTACAATGTCATTTTGATGGATTGTTTCTTTGATCACACGAAATGAACGTACCTATCTCTTCTGTCTAGCCTTGGCTTGAAGTCTATTTTTTCAGATATTAAAACAGTGATGAAAAATTATTTCCTGCTTCCATTTGCTTGGAATGGGATTAAGATCATTATATCCAGAGTTATTAATGAACAATGTATATTAATTTCTGTCATTTAAAACAAATTGTAGTCTTTTTTGTTTCTCAGCCCTCTTTTGCTAAACATAACGTTAGTATTGTTTACTTCCCCTGTAGCCTGTTAGATGTATTTATCTCCTTTTTATGATGCTTTGGCAGTTGTTACCTTTTAAAATTTGAAACGAATTTTTGCAAGTCCTTTCTGACTTTTAACCTTCGGGAACCTGCATAGGACCAATTGAATGGGGTGGGAGTTGTAAAGTTTGGGTAATCTGTGGGGCCACTGGCAGTGGACCAGGATATATTCTTAGTGCTTGAACTGGCATCTTGGAGCATATTCTCTTTAAAGGGATGATTTACTAAGTCTATATACAGGGGGAAGGGCTTCCTTGACTCCTCATGGGAAGCTTTACCCTTTCTCAGGTGTGGATAGGGAGTGGGGGAAGGCCGGGCAGGAAGAGGGGAGAGAGTGGGAATGGTGATATCTATGTAAAATGAGAAAAGATTGTACTAAAAAATTATTAATTAAAAAACACAGCTGTTACTTGGATGGGCTTGCTTTTGTATGTGACTTGTCATTCCTTCTTTTAGCTCAATACTCTTTTCTCTTTTTAAACTGTATGTTAAAATTATGTGACTTAATTATGATAGACTTGGTGAGTCTCTTTTTTGTTCTTGTCCTTTTGGTGTCCTCTGTGTCTTTTGAATTTGCATAGGCAATTCTTTTCTTAGTTTTGAGACATTTGTTTTTATGATTTAATTGATAATATTTTCTGTTTGGGCATGAAATCCTTCTCCTTTTATATCTATAATTTGCTTTATCTTTTCAGAGTGTCCCAAATATTTTGTATGTTCCATTTGCACACTTTTTAAATACATCATTTGTCTAAACTAAATGATTCAAGTCTTCTGCCTTGTCTTCATGTCCTGATAGTGCATCCTTCATATTTATTCTATTGGTGAATCCTCCATTCTATTGCTGAATATTTCTCCTTGAAATTTTTTTAATTTATTGTTTTTTTTTCATTTCCATCATTGTTACACTGGGCTTTATCCACTATTTCTATTTATTGAATTCTATTTTCACACCCACAATTAACTTTCTTATTTAATTCAGCAATGCAGAAGTGTTCCCTTTTCACCACAACCTCTCCAGCATAAGTTGTCATCAGTGTTTTTGATCTTGGCCATTCTTACAGGTGTAAGATGGAATCTCAGTGTTGTTTTGATTTGCATTTCTCTGATGACTAAGGATATTGAACATTTCCTTAAGTGTCTTTCAGCCATTTTAGATTTTTCTGTTGAGAGTTCTCTGTTTAGGTCTATACTCCATTTTTTTATTGGATTATTGGTTCTTTTGACAACTAATTTCTTGAGTTCTTTGTATGACTTCAAACTCTACTACAAAGCTACAGTATTGAAAACAGCCTGGTATTGGCATAAGGACAGACAGGAGGACCAATGGAACAGAAGACTTATTAATCCACACACCTTCGAACACCTGATTTTTGACAAAGAAGCAAAATAATATCAAATAAAAAAAGAAAGAATATTTAACAAATGGTGCTAGCATAATTGGATATCAACATGTTGAAGAATGAAAATAGATCCATATCTATCATCATGCACAAAATTCATCCAAATAGATCAAAGACCTCAGCATAAAGCCAGCCATACTGAACCTTATAGAAGAGAAAGTAGGAAGTACACTTGAACACATTGGCACAGGAGACCACTTCCTAAATATAACCCCAGCAGCACAGACACTGAGAGAAACAATTAATAAATGGGACCTCCTAATAGATACTGAAAAGCTTCTGTAAAGCAAAGTCTACAGTCAACAAAACAAAACGACAGCCTACAGAATGGGAAAAGATCTTCACTAACCGCACATCAGACAGAGGTCTGATCTCCAGATTATTCGTTTTGTCTTACTTCTTTGAAACTATTAAGAAGTGGTACTTAACTTCTTTGCCTACAGTTTCATTTAAGTAGCTCTCATTTGCTATCACTGCAGGAATGGAAGTCTTTGGAGACCTTAGCAGTTCATATTACTTGTAATTTTTTGGTGAAATCCTCCCTTCACAGGCTAGATTATTCGTTACATTTATTGTTGTTGTTATAAATTCAGGTCGTCTTTTTCTTGCAGTGGAGGTGCCTTCAGTGTTCAGTAGAGATGAGGTTGCGCTGGAGATGGAGTTTTGATTGAAAGCAGTCTCATGTTTCCAGATACTGAATTGGAGAAATTCTTTAAATTAGAACACAAACTTTTTCCCAGGAAAGGGTTGTAGACGCAGAATAGGTTCAACTATCAGAGTTACCTGATGTAGTCATCTCGGATACCATATAAATAAAGCATAGCTAAAGAGGGGATGAAAACTAGATGAATGTCCATCAGGCCCAGGTTCAGCAAGCTCCCTGAACCTAGAAGGTGAGCACTGAGGTCTCACTGTTCTTCCTCATCCTCACAGGGTGACCTGTGACGGGATCCAATGTCTAATCACACAGGCTGACCTTTGAAGGCAGTGTGTGTTGGGAGCTGAAGGGCCATGCACTGCACTTCCTCAAAGGCTGACCTGTGGTGTTGGGGATGAAATCTTGGCAAGTGTCCTGACCTCTCAGGGTGAACAACAACATGGTGCCTCGGAGGCTCACCTCCAGCTGTCTGATTAATTAATGAACATTAAGCGAACTAGTATTACTATAAAAAATGTATTTCTTTGTGTAATACTAAATTTTGCTTGCTGTTCTACCAGAATTTATGCATACATTTTAGATAGATAAAATTGACCTTTTATTTTCTCTTATGTCATGTTAGATGCTGGCTAACTGCCTTAAACAGCATGTTTTCCTCATCTAATCAGTTGCAGTAGATCTAAACTATTTCTATATTGTGGAAGACATGCAAAGTACTATAGTTTTCCTTATCTTTAACATCTGTATAATTTTTGAATGAAGCTGATCTTCCTGTTTCCTTCTGCAAAGTTTTTTTCACAATAAATTAAAATTTTAGCTGCAAAGCAGTCCACATTATTCTTCTATCTAAAGTTTTAAATGTGTTATGATTTTGTGTATTGCTTTGTACAGCACCCACAATAGCTGGGAGTTTGAAATAGGCACTAATGTTCTTTTGTGTCAATCTTATATTGACTTGTGAGTATTTTTCTCATGCCGTTTTGACAAATACATAGTACTATCAGTGTGATTAAGCTCTCAAAAGCAATAACCTTTGGGTTGGTTGATAGCCCTAATAATGTTTATTTCATACTTCATTAATATCTGTTTTTCTTTATTGTTTTCTTTTATATGTGTTGGGCTCAATCATTTGAGGGGTGGCTTTTTTTTGCTTTGTTTTTTTGATTCTTTCTAAGTAGTATTTAGATATTATTTTTATCCTTTCCTTTCAAATACATTGGATATTTGAGATTACACACCGTTTTCTAATCTGCTCTGGTTTTCAGGTTTATCTTCATTTATGTATACGTCTGTGTGTTTATGTGTCCCTATCTGCCACATTCATGTCGGTGCCCAGAAGAGGACATCAGCTCCTTTAGTCCTGGAGTTACAAGTATCCATGAGTCACCCAACATGGATATTATTCTCAAAGGAGGGTCCTCCAGAACAGCAGTATGCAATCTCAACCAGAAAGTCATCTTTCTAGTCTCCTTCTAACTTCTTCTCTAATTTGTTTTTAATTTTTTTTAAAAAGGAAACAAACTATCTTCCTTCATTTTACATACCAATCCCAGTTCCCACTCCCTCCCCTCCTCCCCTTCCCTTCACCTAGCCCTCTCACCCCACCCCCCCATCCACTCACTCCTCTGCCCTGCAAGATTGGACAAATACATTTTTGATACTTTTAACGGCTTCAGTAATCTGGATGGTTGCGGAGGTTTTTTTCTTCTTTGGTATTCTGCACTTCCCGTCTATGGTAGGCCCACTTTACATGTTAACAAATAAAGCATAGTGCTTTTTGAGCTGCTAGCCATAGGCCACAACACTGAAGCAAGAGATGGAGCAATCTTAGGATTGATTCTGCTCTGTCCTGTCTTCTCCTGCCTATAGTCTATAGCTATTCTCTTAAATTATAGCCTACTTTATCTGGAATCATTAGACTGTGCCATCTGCGTGTCTTCAAGCACACGTCCCACAGGCTTTAAACAGCATCGCTGTTGTTCCCACCTGGAAATTTGGTGAAACACTCTCATGTAGAACAGCTGGAAACACACCCTGCTTCACTTTTGACTTGCAGCTAATGAAATGGTATCGGGGGTTTGTATTTCTGTTATCTGATATGCCTGAAAACTAGTAGCTGCTGAAAGGGGTATGCAGACAGAATGGTCTTGGAATTGGCACATCGCGGAAAAAGTCAAAGGCTCGTGAAGTTTAAAGTCAGGAAGTTTGAAGGAGGTTAACCTTAAGTGAAGATCTCTTAAGAGAAAATAAATTGTTCTGAGCATTGTCTGTATGTGATAAAAATACTACTTCAGTTATATTGACATTCCTGTGTGTCTCGTACAGTAATAACAGCTGTTTGGACACATAGGAACATCAGGTAATCCATGAACCTTCAAGTCCACAGTAAAGCTATTGGATGACAATATTTACAACTCAAATCACAAGCGCTTGTCTGTGGAAGTCCAGGGGAATTCCTTAGACATTGCCCTACATTTAGAATGCGTTATCTTTATTTGTATCTCTATTCACCCCTCAGTGTGCAGTGAGTTGAACGTTAACGGTGTAGCATAACTTCGCCAAGGATCGCACTCCTCAGTCCACCCACAGTCAACCTGGAGAATCATGAGTGAGTAACAACAAGCTGTAGCTTTTCAGCTGAAATCTCAACTTGAACTCTGCAAACAGTAGCAAAAACTACTACGTAAAGTAACTAGAGCACTGCTGTCTGGAAACAAATTGATTCCACCACCAGGGAGACTCGGGATTCAAACAAATGGCAGAATCATTCTAGAACATTTTAAAAGCTTGACAAGCAATTGGAAAACTCTCCCAATATAAGATGGAGACTGCAGACAGTAACTAATTATTGTAATATCTTGAAAGTTATGAATTGAAGTCTAGGTGATTCATAAGCATGTCTCATTAAATATCATGAAGCAATTTACTTTGTATTGCTTATTACTGACCACAATAGTTTGATTAAGTAGTCATTCAAACTCAGTGCTACATAAACATATTTAACTTTCATACATTTTAATGTACATGACATACTGCTCTTGCTTACTACCATTTCTTTCATCCCATTTCCAATGTCTACAAAATGATACGTTCGTTCTGCATGGCATTTTAGCTCCATTAGACAAGGCTTTTACTGACGACCAAACAAAGCCTATCTGAATCTGTGCTTGAAGCTTGAACACTGCTCTGTCACTGTGCCCATTACAGCTCAAATTCCTTCCAACCAGTGATGAAATCACTCGGGTCAGGAGTCCTGCTCTTGAAGTTCATTGTTAGCTATGATTCCTTTCTGTTTATAAAACATTGTGACAAAGTTTCTCCACAGTAATTAAAAAGTCTTGGAAGAATGTTAATAAAGACTGCCATTTTCTCCTCCATGAATGGCTTTATGTGTATTTAAATATAAAGACAATGATTCCTTTGTACATATGCACGGACACACATGTACAATCACCCCCCCACACACACACACACACACATGCCTGTGTTCACATCTTTACACCAAAAACGAATATCCCTGGTCTTGCATACTACTGAATGCCTTTAATCCCAACACACGATGTCGTCAGGAGCATTATGAGTTCAAATTCAAGGCCATGTGGACTACATGGTGAAACCCTGTCTCAAAGATATTTAATTAAAAAGCAAAACAAATTTTTGGTGTGGTGGCCAATCCCTGTAGTCTCAGCATGTGGGAGGCTGAGGTAGAAGGTTTATGAGTTCAAGGCTGGACAGGATTGCATGGCCAAGACTGTGTAAAATTAATTAATTTGTAAAATACATAATTAATATGCCAGAGAAGGAGGAAGAGTGAGGAAGAAAGAAAAAGAAGATTCCTTGAACCAATACCTTCTAACTCAAACTCCAAAGCTATGGCCTCTATTTTAGCTCAGTGGGGGCTAAAGCTTGCACTCAGAGATCTCTTCCAAAGAACGCTAGAGAGCAGAGACACTTCGAATAATGGGTATAAGAGAAATTCTAGCTCCAAGTAGCATTTTGGGCATAAATTAACCTTCTTGTAGTAATATCTGCTTTAGAGACTGTTTTACTTGGGACTTTGTGCCTGTCCCCATTGCTTCTGCACTTCTGCTAAATTTACTGTCTTCCCATATCTTTGAGATCTTTTGCTGTGATGCACTCAGACTCCCAGAATGTATGGTCACCACATGAAGTTCTGCCTATCCCTAAGTCCATCAAACCTGCCAGCACCCCACATCTTCTAACAACCTTCCTGCGAACTTGAGATGAATGTATGCTGGTGTGCATGCTGTGTACTAAGGAATGGACAGGAAAGAATGAAGTTTCTTAAAAAACAGAAGTTTTTGCACCCAGATGGAACAAGTCTGTGAGAGTCATATCTTCCTGCCATCATTTTCTTACATTCATCATCTGTTATTAATGCCTCTTCTTGTCTTTCCTGACATCCAAAGACTTCATTTTCAGACCAAAGTTATCAGGGCATTGAACCTTTACAAACACTCTCCAATGAGTTCTATCTTCTTTATCCCATTTAGACAGCTGTGCCTATCATGTTCTAACCTTGGCACAGACTCCTGAAACTCCACTTCCTAAAGTAAGTCACAATTACAGAGCCAGGTGTTGCTCCACCTTTCTTCACATTTACACAGTGGCCTGAGTACTACACAGCCACAAAAAAAAAAAAAAAATCTTGAATTTTGCAGACAAATGGATGGAGCTAGAAAACATCATATTGAGTGGGGTAACCCAGATACAGAAAGACAATTATCACATGTACTCACTCATAAGTGGTTTTTAAACATAAAGCAAAGAAAAACAGCCCACAAATCGCAATCCCAGAGAATTGAGACAACAATGAGGACTCTTAAGAGAGACATATATAGATCTAATCTACATGGGAAGTAGAAAAAGACAAGATCTCCTGAATAAATTGGGAGCATGGAAACCTTGGGAGAGGATTGAAGGGAAGGGGAGAGGTAGGAAGAGGAGCAAAGAAAAATGTATAGCTCAATAAAATCAATAAACAAGCAACACATATACAGAACAAGGAAGTATAATAATGTGCATTTGTCTGTTACATACACTTTGTGATAACCATGCTACCTCATGAATACAGTTTGATGTGGGTGTCCCTCTGTGTGCTGTGGTTACCATTAATAAATAAAGAAACTGCTTTGGACCTATAGCAAAGCAGAACTTAGGTAGGCAGGGAAAGCTAGACTGAATTCTGGGAAAAAGAAGGGTGGAATCAGAGAGAAGCCATGGGGCTGCTGACAGAGTCAGATGTGCCAAAACTTTGAAGGTAAGACATAGCCACGTGGTGATACACAGATTAATAGAAATGGGTTAAATTAATATGTAAGAGTTAGCCAATAAGAAGCTAGAGCTAATGGGACAAGCAGTGATTTAATTAATACAGTTTCTGTGTGATTATTTTGGGTCTAAGATAGCCGGATGGCCAAGAACCAACAAGCAGCTCACCACTCATGCAACACAGCTTCTGGATAAATCTTGTTTTTCCACAATCCTGAAGTTACATAATGATCTTGTAGAGTGATTCCATCACTACAGTAACCCCACCATATCTTCTTTTCCTTGTTTATCTCTGCCTTTCACTTCCTAATTTCCAGAATTCTCACAGTACCAAAGAAAAGCTGAAGCTTCTCCTAACCAGTCTATGAATTCAAACATTACATCTCATAGCAACTCTTATAAAGGATGTGCTCTCTAACAAACACGTCATGGGTTTGGGTGGCTACGATGACTCTGGAATCTTACCTGATTATCTTAAAATGTTCTTATACCCCTTGATTTGAAAGCCTTTTATTTCCAACTCTTGCAAAGAAATCACTGGTGATGTACATGTTATGTAGGTTACTAATTATGATGCTATTTAAACAGTAAAAAGGAGAAATGCCATGATCTCCTATAGCTTGTGTGGCAGAACCTTGACTAAGGGCAATGAAGCGACGAAAAAATAATGATAGATACCCATGAAATGACAGACACACTTACAAAAACCTGGGATCAGGTGCTCTGGGATAGAAAAGTCCTAGCATCCCAGAAGCTCAGAGTGTTTATTATATCCAGCTGCACAAGGAGGCAGGTTTAGCTCATCTCAGTAGGACCAATCTCTGTACTGGAGCAGTTTTCAGATAGTAAACATTCAGGGGGAGAAATCAATGGTGAACAGTTTTTGTAAACACAGTTAATATTTGTACTGAGACTCGAGAAAGGCTTTGCCATCACACAGGGAAGGCTTTGCCATCCCCGTGGGGTTGAAGCATTGGGCTTCTTGACCTGTCTGTGCCATGTCAACAATGCACATTTGCTCACAACTTCACTCATTCCCTGCAGCAGAACATAATGCTCAAAGAGACTGGGTACTAATGCATAGAGGTATTGTGTAAATATTTTATTTTCACATTGTATGCATATTTGGGATGGTTACATAAAGCAAACATTTCTCATTTGTCTTCACAAGCCCTGCCTCTAAGGGTCCAACAACTTAGGTTGAAAAGTTTTGAACTATGAAAATTCGAGAATGCTCCAGAAAGCTTGAATTTTCTGTGGTTTGAGCTCTAGTTATTTTGAATCTAGGGCAATGAAGTGGCAGTAAGATACAGCTACAGTGTTTCATGTCATGCCACAGACTTTCAGTCTCCAGGTTAAGAACTATTTGCCTCATAGCTGATCTGTCCTCTCTGTAGTTAAGCCAGGTAGTATCTGTACTGAGCATTCAGAGACTTTATTTCTTGTCATTCCCCCCACAACAATACAGCAGAATATCTATTTGCGTTGCATTTAAATTAGGTATTACAATGATCTAAAGATGTCTGGCTGATGTTCACAGGATCTGCATAAATACTACCCTTTTATGTAAGGGTCTTGAGCAGCCATGGATCTTAGTACCTAGGAGGGGTCGGAACCATCCTCCACCAAGGATGACTTGGTCTGTCTCTGTGCTATTTTGTCCTGATTCTTTGTATTATGTTTTCCAAGTTTCCTATCATGCATACAAGTCTGGTTATTTTTCAAAGGAAGGTTATAAAAAACTACAAGTAAGAAAACAGTAGAGAGGTGAAAACCAAACTCCATGTCAACCACAGTTAAAGTACCAATCTCATCTAATTTTCAAGACCCATTCAAATCTGATATCTCCAGAGTTCCCAAGAAAATGGCCACCTTTCAACACCCAGCCCAAGCCTTTGAACCATAACACCAGCCTCTCTTTAGTCCTTCAGCATCCAGCCTACCCTCTTAAAATACACCAGGAGATCTACTTGATGTACCTAAGAGCCTTCAGTGGATTCTATAACCTACTAATGAATGTGTTTCATTCATTTCTACATCATGTAGGCATGATCCCTGCCCCATGATGTTTTGATGGATAATCATAAATGGTGTCATATGATAGATATACTTATTTGTTAAAGTAAATAGCTTATTTCCAAGTATTTATCTATATTAAAACCACAAACTCTAAACCAGTAATATCCATTAAAAACGAATAATGTGAATCATATTCCTGTCACATCCTTGTTTAAAGGGTTGTTAAGATGTTGTTACCCTTATTATAGAACCTTAATTCACTGAAAGGCTACTTGGTGGGGTGTTTTTTTTTTCTTTACAAATAGCCTTGAGACAAAATACTAAACCAAAGTAATTTATCACCTTGCCAGGCTAAGCAAACATTACATATGGCACAGTGAAGAAACACTAATTAAACCTAATTGAGAGAAATTAGCACTAAACTCAAATTATCAAGTATTTTAAGAAAGAGTCTTATGGCTTTAAATACAGAAGGAATCTTTCAGACTAACTCACTCCTGATAACACGCTGCCAAGTGCCAGTCCTACTGGGTCTGTTTAGCAAATAGACACGATTACAGCCGATTGAACAGATTAGTTGTTTTTGTTCAAATTAAAGCTGTTAAAATACATGATGTTCTCCAGTTCCTGACTTCTGAAGTTATGCATGGGAAGCTTTGCAATTCTGCCTTTTCCAGGTTCCCTCGTGAGATCAAACCAGTCACTGAGGTTGTCTACAGCTGGGTTCCTGTCTACATCTCATCAGCCATATTTTTTATTCTTTAATGTTTATTTATTTGCCATTGACTGATTGGTTGGTGTGTGTGTGTGTGTGTGTGTGTGTGTGTGTGTGTGTGTGTGTGTGTGTGCCTGTAAAATTGCAAATGTGTAAAGGTCGGAAGATGACATATGGAGCTGGTTTTCTCCTTCCACTGTGGGACTTCTGGGTCTTGGACTGAGGCCGTTAGTCTTGTCAATGTCTGCCTTTATTTGTTGAGCCATCTTAATGTTCATCAGCTATAAATGCTTATATTTAACCCAAATTAGACATCACTAGCCATTCCAAACTCTTGAAAAAAAAAATAAAGCCTTTGGGCTGACTATGTTGTCCAACCTTTGGCCTCCGCCCCTTTCAATAGTGACAGACACTGTTACCAGCCCTCAATGTAGCTACTTATAGTATAGTTAGTTATCTTGCCTCCTGTAAGGAAGAATTATACAAATCTGGTCTGACAAATAAGTATAGGTGTATATTTGGTAGGGGAAGGAGCCAAGGGTTCTAGGGATGTCATGCCTTGGCCAATTCATTTAGCAAGCAACAAAGTCAGCCTACAATTTGAGGTCTATCTGACCCCAAACCCCTCTTCAACCTTGGAGTAGTTCCCTCTTCCTTGAAAGGCACCAGCTTCTTCTATGTCCTTCACCTATTTAAGCCCTTCCAGAACTTTCCCAGGCAAAAGCAGATACTCCATCCTCTGTTCTCCCCATAACTGTAAAGACCTTCAACTACACTGTAACTTGTAGCCCATCTGGACAAAAATAAGTCAGATGAAAAAACGTTCACTCCACGGCTTCTGTTCACCAGCCTGTTCTTACCTTGAATGGAATCATGAGGCAGTTGCAACTGGTCAGCTATGCTTGTCTAAAACCAGCATGCATTGCTTAGCTGGAGACATGAAAGAAAAATTGAAATCCAAATATGCTATTACCTATTCAGAGAAAGAGGATGCCCTAGCATACAGAGCAGTTAACATCTAAGTGAATGTAAATCAGCAACTAACAGTGTCAGAACATATCAGTGGTACTGCCGGGTGGATAGTTTCCTCCCGGTGATAATGATGGGAATGACAATATACCTGGCTTTCTACTTTGGCTAAGAACTCTATAAATAGCAGCCACTTTGCAGACCATACCTCTGCCCTTGGATAGGTGACTCCCAGTGCTCTGATTCATATGCAAAAAGAATGACATCCTGATTGGGGGCAGCCCTTCTGCCTGCCAGCCCATTTGTATCACCACAGGCATAAGGACTTTTAGCTCAGAAAGCAAAGAAATGACCTCCCCAGCTGCTTGAAGTCCGGAGCATTGGCTGCAATGACTTCACCCCCAATTCTCTGAGAACGTAACTAAAATAAAGTTCATGTCTTTCTGTTCCCAGACCACAGGCTTCCCAAGAACAAGGTCACATTTGTATTCTTGTAGAGTCCCCAGAGTCTGAGAAGTAGTAAACACTAAGCAGTGTTTCTGGATCCGCAAGTGACTCAGTGAGTGAACGCTTTGTAGGATGTTGGTGAGTGCTTGGTGTCCATGTGTCCGTGTGTCAGTCAGCTGTTTGTTCAAAGCTGAGCTGCCCTGTGCATTTTATTTCTGGAAAGTCCTAAAAAGGTGGGGGTGTGGTTGGCTCAAAAGTTCAAGCCATGTCTCCTGGATCATTATTCGTTCAGAGAGTCCTTCCTATATATTTTCACCAAATGAAGGTGATCTTTGGAAATACATACTTTTCAGAGAGAGAGAGAGAGAGAGAGAGAGAGAGAGAGAGAGAGAGA
>NC_022028.1:28829398-28830994 GCF_000317375.1 Microtus ochrogaster | reverse complement strand
CATATGGGAACATTTTCCAGCTGGTGTGAATGATACAGCAAAGGCAGAAAGATTCAAAGAGGTCGCCCAGCTCAGGTGGAAGGGGATTTGGGAGTGTGAGCAATGGTGTTGATAGTTTTATAACTGGAGTGAAATGGCTTAGGACTATCAAAGGAAACTTGGGGTGAGTCAGTGTGGGCATTTCAAGAGAGGACTGACAGATGGGACAGACACTAATGGGAAGGATCATGAATACCGGAGATACCATGATGGAGGCCCTGATGGAAAAGTCGGAGAAATGGAAGCTGGCAGTAAGGTGTGCAAGCTCCCTTTCTTCCTTAACAAGTGTATCTATTTCTGTGCAGTTCTCTCTGAACATCGAGTCCTGTTTTATCAGACTTTTAATATGAACTCAAAACAGGCCATTCTCCATAGAGTTCCTGCTAAAGGCCTTCTGTGTCAGGTTGGCACTGTGGAGGTATCTGTCATTCTGGATTTTCTACCTCACTCCCTTGCAGACAGCCATTATTGAACTGCCCAGCTTCCTATTTCAAAAGCCAGGCTGTCTCTGTTTGTTTTCTATTGCTGTGACAAGTACCATGACCGGAAGAAACTTAGGAGCGAGGGGTTTGTTTGACTTCTTTGTCCTAATCATGGCCCGTCGTGAAAGGAAGTCAGGTCATAAGCTCAAGCAGAAGCCCAGTATCAGGAACTAAAGCAGAGGTCAGAAGGAACGAATTTACTGGCTTTCTCCCCCAGTTTGCTCAGCTTACCTTTTCATATAGCCCAAGACCACTTACTGGGTTGGTCCCTTCTGCATTAATGAATTGGGAAAACTTCCTAGAGACTTGCCTGCAGGCTAGCATAATGACACAGCCTTAAGTAACTTTTCCTCTTCCCAGGTTGTCGGCTTTTCAGCCCACCTGTGCAGATCTCAACCTGGGATCTGAGGACCTGAAAGAATGGGGCAGACTACAGTCTAATGCTGTGGACAACATTACTTCAGTTTCTGTGCACTTTTATACACGAATGAAACAAAAAAAGCAGCCATCTAAGGAAGGCTGTTTGAGTTCAGGAAAACGTGATCAGCGAAACAAGCAAATAGACCCCAGAAAGCACATACTAAATATTGACAGGCCAGCCCTTTCCCAGGAATTTCTCAGGACAGACCAATTAAAACACAGTTGTCAGGAACGTACTAGCGATTATATCGGGGAAGCAAGCACAAAGGCCAGGCAGAAGGCCATATTCGGATTCAGGGTACACTGATTTGGTTCTGTAGCTGTGCTCTGATATCTAAGAATAAACATGCATCATAAGATGAATGTAAATGTCACAGGATGCATGAAATCACATCCAAGAACAAACCAGGAACAAAATGCACCTGAGATAAAAGGCTCTGTTCTCCTGAAACCTTCTCACAATTCCTCAAGGACTTGTTCACCATGGGCCATTCTTTTAACTGTGTTTCAACATCAGATCACCCTAACAACTTGTGTCAAGTTGACAAAAAAGAAGAAGAAAAAGAAGACAAAGAAGAAGAAGAAGAAGAAGAAGAAGAAGAAGAAGAAGAAGAAGAAGAAGAAGAAGAAGAAGAAGAAGAAGAACACACATGAT
>NC_022028.1:28818878-28829298 GCF_000317375.1 Microtus ochrogaster | reverse complement strand
GATTCTGTATGGGTCTAAAGATCTATAACAAATACAGGTGAGAGATAGACATTGGAGATTACAAGTAAGCTTAAAGACCTTAACAAAATGTAACAAACCACAATACACCTGCTCTGTTTTTCCACAACGATCATGCTGGGTCCAGGTTGACATTGGAGATCTATATCCCTGCCATCCTCACTACTGCCTTCTCGGTCCATAGCAACCTTCATACATCATCCCAAATTCCAGAAGCTAACTGTCTTCAGGGTCTGAGAGTCAGCCCAGCCCAGTCATTCATTAGCTAACTAAATGGAAGGGAGAGGGAAAGAGATGTGTGGAGAATAAGAAGTGATGCTGAAGCTTCCTCCATCCTTTAACTTTGCTCCGACATCTCTCAGCTGTGCTTGATCCTTTGTCTTCAAGACTTAAGACAAATGGGTTTCCTAGCAACACTGTGACACTCTTGCAATTGCATCCTGTGCTTAGCAGACAGATGCCAAAGAAAGGGGTTGTGTAGGAGTGATGATTCCTGTTTCAAGAATAATGGTGCCTTCTTTAGTGGTATAAGCTCAGATGTCTAGAAACACTCAGGAATTAGATGCTCCAAAGTGGGGATATTGTGAGTTCAATCAAAGGTAAACGAATAAAGTCATTAAGTAGCATTTACATTAAAACATAAGTAGAAGGCAAAGCGGCAAATGGGTTTAACCTCCTTGACATATTTTGGGTTTCTCAGATAAACTACACTGGACCTTCTGCAATTATTTCCACTGAAATTCTAAGGCCTTTAGGTGCTCTGTGCCTTCAAGGAAGTTCCTTTGAGTTTTGCTTATTGTGGATATGGATAATCTGCTCACCATGAACCATTTTCTGCTGCATCTCATTTCCTCATCCAGCAGGTGTTGAGTATTGCAACATCCGGATCATGAAGCATAATGTGCTGGAGGTGTGATGGGTGATCTTTCTCCGAGACACACCTCTAATCTCCAAAATATGAATGTTCTGTTTCCAAGACTAGATGCTGTCAACGGTCTACTTGATGCTACTCGTCTCATGTCCTAGAAGGCAGGTTCAGAACTGCCAAGGAAAGGGGCACAACCTTGTAGTCAAACAGACCTGGACCAGAATCCTCACGCTGCAGCTATTGGCAGCAAGAATTGCTTCTTCTCTGAACACCTGTCTCCTCAACTGGAAAAGCAGACACCCTTATGTTTCCCAACAGGGTGGCTGTGAGGAGGATACAGAGAGCAGATGGCTCATTCCCATTCAGTGCCTCCCATGCATCAGGAGCTGAGCAAACACGGGTGGATTTGCTCACAGATTTCTACACCCCTAAGATCTGTGACACCATAAGCATTATGGAGAACAAGGCATAGAGCAGGTTTTCCCAAAGTGCCCCAGAAAAGCCACAAAACCTCCAGAAATAAAAAAGGCATGGGTAAAATTGGAGAATGCACATGAGTGTTTGAAAGGAAAAAAAGAAACAGAGAGTCATGGGTCTGAGAAGACTTTAAATACTTCTGTAACCCTTTTGTGTAACTATTACCCCCAAACGAGGTTTGATTAGATATCTACAGACAAAGCAAAGTACCAGAATAGAATGAGTGGTCCGGGCACAAGCAATCAGTCCTCTGAAAAATGGGATTTCACCCTCAGTCGCCTTCTGAGATGGACTGAACTACTCTGAAAGGTTCGCCACTTTCCTTCTACTGAAGCAGATTGCACACGAATGCAGGAATGAATGGGTAGAAGACAAGAGGATGGATTCACCAGACCAGCAGATAAATCCTCTATATCTGCCATCTGTGGATTTGTTTTACCAAGGTATTTATTTCCAAAACAGCTTCGAAAACCCCAGGAATATTACTAGCGAAATGATGCTACACACAAACTTTGTTTTGTTAGGACACCCTTCCTCCACATGTGCTCATGTATAAACAAACATGAACACAAAACCCAGATCCAGCAGGAGGAACCTGAAAACTTTAAGAAGTTGACCTTTGCTTGTGAAGCAGTTGTAGCTTCCCTTTAGCCTTCTTACGGAAACACACCAAAACCTGAGCAATAATCACCAAAAATAATAGGCAAATAGACTATTATGTGGTGGTGGGAACTGAGAGGTAGGGCTTAGTTGGGGAAAAATATCTATCATGAGAAGATTTGTTTTCTCTCTCTCTCTCTCTCTCTCTCTCTCTCTCTCTCTCTCTCTCTCTCTCTCTTTCTCTCTCTCATACTCACACAGACATACACACTTAATTCACAGCTACCATGAACTGAGAAGCTACTTCTGTCATATGTTCCCATCAATAAAATATTCTGCCCTACTTATATCAGGACCCAAACAAGAGATTAAGTCCACCACAAACTGGAACTCTGAATCCCTGACCAAAACCTGTTTCCTTCTTTAAATTGATTTTCTCATACATTTGTCACAGCACTGAAAAAAAAAAAATTGACTCAGAGTAATCATGAAGAAAATGGGGGGTGGGGTGGAAAATGCTCAAT
Source organism: Microtus ochrogaster (assembly GCF_000317375.1). Classification (NCBI taxonomy): domain Eukaryota; kingdom Metazoa; phylum Chordata; class Mammalia; order Rodentia; family Cricetidae; genus Microtus; species Microtus ochrogaster. The sequence goes on along the minus strand of NC_022028.1, from coordinate 28,826,811 downwards.
CTGTTGTTGTGGATCAGTGAAACAATGAAGCTTATAGTTAAATATCGTCTCTCCCTTTCTATAGCTAAACATCGTCTCTCCCTTTCTATAGCTAAACATCGTCTCTCCCTTTCTCTTTATATGATACCAGTTAGGTCCTCAGAAGCATGCAAAAGGGAGAAATAACAACAATAATGAGCAAGGACCTGGGAGTGAGAGAACATGTTCAGAAATATCATTTAAACTCAAATTAAAATGTTCTTGAACAAGTGAGAGCATAAACTCTATGTAATAGAATACAAAAGGGAACACAAACTATTGACTTTTTTTAAAAAAAAAAAGTAGTTATATGCCAAGGAAACACGCTGAGTAAAAGAAGTCAGTCTCAAAGGATGGAGGCCATGCGAAGTAAGAGGGGTCTGGTATTTGGCAGAAGGTAGAAGTGGAGACAGTTTGGACTCGAAAGTAGCACAGGGGAATTTGGTTGTTTGAAAAATTCTGACTATAAAAAGCTCCACATATGTTAAAAGTCAAAGAGCTTCATGCTCTCAAGAGTAAATTTTACAACATAAAAATATTTTAAACAAATAAATGCAAGTGTCCCCGAGAAGACACAGGCACAAAAGAATAAGCTAAAGGAAAGAGAAGCCAGTTGTATATTTTAATTGTTGTGTGCTAGTTGCATAAAGTTCAGGGATACTGTGTGATGTTTTAATACACGTGCATATTTTACATTGATCAAATCTTGGTAGTTAGCATATATCAGATATTTATCATTTCTACTTTTAATTTTTTTTAATTTTTGAGATTATAATATATATTATAGTATAATATATATTATATATATGATATATAAGGATATAAATCATGCTATCCTTCCTTTTCTTCTGTCAAACCTTGCCAGGTGTCCATGTTTATTCTCTTTTAATCAGCATTTCTTTGTGATGAAATGTTCCAAATCCTCTCTTCTAGTGTTTTAAATACACACTTCCGACACTGACTACAGTCACCACTGCTATGCTGTGGCAATCCGGTCTTACTCCTCTAACATGCAACTATACACCAGTTAACTAAGTCTCTCCAATCCCTGCCTTCGTCCTGTTTTTCCTCAACCTCTGGACGCCGTGTTTCTGCTCTTTATTTGAGATCAACATTTTGTATTCCACATAGGAATGGGGTCCTGCAGGATTGTGATGTAGTCTATGTTCATCCTTTCTTTAACAATAAGATTCTATCTTTTCATGATAGCAGAATTCCTCTGCTCATAGACACCTGAATTGACTCCATATCTTTGCTACTAAGAACTGAAATAAATATGTGGCTGTTGTACTTTTAACTGTTTGGGAAATCTTCATACTATATATACCCGTAGTGGATGTATTTATTCACATTCCTATCTAGAGTGTGCAAACATCCCTTTTCTCTGCATCCTCACCAATATTTATTGTCTTCAATCTTTTTAAATTATAGTCATCCTAGCTGTACAGAGGTGATACTTCATTATAATTTTGATTGGCATTTTCTTGATGATCAGCGATTTCAACTATTTTATCACTTAGAAAATTGGTTTCAGTGGAGCCTGCATTGACTTGACATTGGGGACAGCTAATGGAAACTTCATTAATTTAAGCAGTTGCCACAAATTAATCTTCTTGGCATAAATCAAGAAGTCTGAACTTGTTGGACTAATTATCACGCCAATGAACATCCAGTAGTTAATTGCCAGGACCAGAATCCTACCCCATGCCTGTGGCTTCCTAAAGCTTTTAGTAAAACCCACTAAAGAGGAGAGCACCATCTCCTTGCCATCACTGGCAGAATGGACAAGAAAGGAATGATTTGAGGTCTATTTTCCACTCTTCTTGAGTATTTAGAATTTATGGCCACACTTGAGTACAATGACACCTTATAGTAAATACTATTGCTGTTTGTATTAGGTAAATTTTTATCTGTAACCAACTACCTGGCAAGAAGGAGGTAGGAGAGATGTGTTTTATTTTGGTTCATGACTTGAAATGCATTCTGTCACAAAGGAGAAAGTATGAGAAAAAAAAATGTCTAAACACTGAGTCAAGCCACCAAGGTCAAGGCCCGATCCCTTATGACACATTTCCTCTAATCAAATTCCCTCCTAAAACAGTGTAATCATCTGAGTATAAAATTTTCAAATCTATGGACCTATGATAGCTATTCCGAATTCAAACCACAGCATTCCACCCCCAACCTCTGTAGACTCATGGCTACCTCATAATTTGAAACACATTTATTTTTCTTTAAAACTCTTTATGGGTTACAGTTCTAACCCTGTCCAAAAGCCCAAACTCAAAATCCCTCTGTGAGTCATGGTAATCTTTTCATTGTGGTCCTCTGTCAAATAAAGAAACAATCGACATGTTCCCAATGTACTCAGGGTAAACTTACCCATTACAATAGGGAGGAACAGGGGAAATCAAGGAAATACTGGAACCAAACAAAGCCAACATTCAGCAAACATTAAACTCCGCAGCTCCATGACGCGTTATCGAGGATTCACTGTGGCACCATCTGGCTTCTAACTGGCTTGAAAAGCCTCAGCCCTCTGACTCTGGGGCATGGAAGACGCATGGCTTCTCTTTTGGACTGGATCTACTCAGTACCTGAACCTGTCCTTCACACATATCACCTTTCTGGTATCTCCCATATATTGACATCACCACTGAAACCTGGTCTTCACTTACACAGCGTTAAGCAACATCTACTTGAGAGCTCCTTGCAAGGAATCTGGTCCTGCTGTATCTTTTCTGGAAGCTGCTTTGGAATCTCAGGGCAAGCCTCCATGTTTCCTCATTCTTGCATCTCTGCATGACTGAAAAACTGGTATGATGTGGATGATGCTGAATTCTGCCATCTAGAGAGAAACAGCCTCACCCTCAGACCACAGCTGCATCAGCTTCTCTCACTTTTATGATTACAGCTGTTAAAATGCTTCCACAGACAATTGCTTTGAGAAAGGTTCCTGAAGGTTCCATCTTTTCAAGCCCCTTCCTCTCAAACAAATTGGGTTTACACCCTGGATCCCCTACTGGGTCAAGCCTTATCTTCAAAGCACCATGTCTTTTTTTCCGGTGCAGTATCTGAGATTTCTCCTCAATCGACTATCGTCTTTAACAATTGACAGCCATCTTATCAGGATAGATGTTGCCAAAACAAAAATAGCACCACATCTTTTCTAAAACAATTACACACACAAAAAAAAAAAATCAAATTGAGCAGCGGCCTCACTTTGAAATGAGAAACATAAAAATCTGAAAGTTAACATCTCAAAGAGAAAGGACTTTTGTTTCCCAACAACTGATGGCCAGGTTCTCAGCTCAGCACTGTGTGAGCCTGGTTGTCCAGATCTAACCCTGAGTATTAAAGAGTTTTAATTAATAAAACCATGGCAAAGGGTCCTGGGTGCTACCTTGAGGAAGACTCTGCCCCTTACTGTGGAGTCAAGAAAATGGCCTTCTGAAGCTGAATCTCAGGAAGCATTTCTTGGGCCACTGGCCTGATTGCTTTTCAATAACTAAAATCTAATACTTATTTCTTTGCTCTTTTTTCCCCTTCCATAGATTCAAGCTTTTCAACCTTGGCTCATAAAATTAAGGCAGCACTTTCAGAATATTCTGAAAGGAATATTTTTTCTCCCTTTATAAACATGTGCACATTATCAGTACATAAATGTTAATGCATTTATTTGAGAAAATTCCAAGGACATACTAGAATTAAAGTGGTCCTCTTGGACCATCTTATTAATTCCAGAATGTTCTCCAAAGTATAATAGGTTACTTTTACCTTCATGACTTGATGTCCACTCTTGAAATGGAGGAACAGTTGTTTTGTACTTATTAAACAGCTTTATTGCAGGATAACTTGCATGCTATAAAATTCATTCATTTCAAGTAAACTGCATGTTTTATGAAAATTATGTTGCTGTCATAGCAGATCATCATAAATTGAACAACTTAAGACAATCCAAATTTATTATCTGTGAACCTCGGCAGACCATACAGCTGTCTGGGCTGACATGGAGCAGTTCTTCCTTCTGCTGCCTAAACTGAAGTTCTTCAAGGCTGAAAACAAAGGGTCTTCAGGGCCTTGTATTTACAAGATAACGAGCAAGAACCCAGTTAAAAGACCTGGTTGGTTTTCTACTAACTTTACTCCTTTTGTCTATACGAGTGGTGTCCTTACCCCCTCACCATCACTGCTCCACAAGGTCTCTCTAAACCTCTCTTCTCCAACCATCCTCACTCTACCAACTATTGCAGTTCACTGAATAAAGAAAAAGGGGCTAGAATTAGGAATAAGATGGTCAACGCAGACCTTATTATGAGTAAAGACTGGAAGATGTAAGGGACATATGTAAAATGTGTATATTGACATGGAGATCTGGGACCATGAAGCATCACCAATCCTTTCTCTTGGCCTACTACACCACATGAAACACAACCACCCTGGGAAACAAGCATTCACGTCCCCTCTTGTGAGCTTTTAGTAGCAACTTATTATTCCCCAACCTTCAGAAGTGTCAGTGTGACTGGCATCCCACTCTGACAGAACCTAGCCATTGTGCCCTGCTTCTGCTCATGAGCGATAGTGCCAAGACAGGCGTCGTCCTTCAGACACTGCAAAGGGTGTTTTGGCCTCCACTGCCCTTCACCACCCACAAAGAAAATCCACCCCCAAGGAGCCTTAAATTTACAGGCTTAAGTCTAAACATTCCCAACCTAGAGATAGCATACAAGAAATGTTATTTTTATGCTATACTTTGACAGGAAGGAGAGGGTTCAAGAGTCTAGAGTACAAGAAAGAATTCCTACAGCTCTTTGATAAGTGCAAGTTCACAGACAGTGCTAGGGATCTTGATGCATCAATGCCCCCAGGCAGCTTCAGGGCTCAGTGGCAACTGCAGACCCTGCCAGCTAGCTTCCCAGTCCACTGCTTGAGGAAATGGCCTGTAACTTACTTGTCAAGCAAAGCAGTCCCCATAGGGAAAAGCTAGTGAATAGTCCCTGTAGCTATTATATCACAAAAGTTTGAAATTTGCAACAGTCTTTCATTAGGAAAAGGGGAAGAAAACAAAGAAAGTCAAAAGAGAGCAAAAGATGCAAAGAATCAATTTTCATTACACTTTCCCCCTTGCAGCTTAACTTTGCTCAAAGCTTAGAAAGAAAAGCATATTTCTTATCCAGGGAATCTCTGAAGATTATAATGTTCTTTTCTTTGGATGCCAAATCTCATATCTTTTTTGTTCCTCTATTACTTTTATATCAAAGACTTGGTGAGGGCATCTCCACAGCCTTGCTTCTGCCTCTGTTCCTTTCTCTTTTAATGACAACTCAGAAAACCAGCTATTTTGCCTGCATGCGTCGGTTTTCATTCAAAAGGAAGTGTTTCCTGGATAAGCTTGAAAGAATGTAACCTCTCAGGCGAAGTTAACTGCATCGTTTTATCTTGTAAGCAATGATAGAAATCTCAAAGTTTTGTTTAAGCATTTTCTTTGATTTTTGAAGCAAGCTCCCTAAAACGGGATTACAATTTTCAAAGGGCACATTCACACAGGTGCCCTGGTTGCTATGGAAAGTGTTGCAAAGTCAAGCCCTAGCTTGAAGAGAGGATGAAGTCTGAATAGAATGGATTTGGTTCCTCAGGCAAATAGAGGAATTGCAGAGTTGAAGGTCACATGAGAAAAAAAAACTTTTCATTGGATTTGTATGCGAAAACACATTGTAAGCTTTCTGCTGAGTTGAGCCCTCATCTCCTAGCTCTTCCCCCTTCAGCACACTTGCATATGGAGGTGGACAATGAGCAGCCCGCCATTTTCACACAATTTTGCTTGTTAGATTTTATTTTTTACTCTTTCTTTTGATACAATCACAGTATGCATCTCAGGCTGACCTTGAACTTGTGATCCTCCTGCATCAGCCTCTCAAAGTCTTGGGATGCAATATTGTATAGCTGTCATGAAATTGTAACAGTAATCATGCACATTGAAGTACAATTCCTCCTTGATTTACAGTGGAGTCATGTCTCAATTGATTCGTTGTAAATTGAATACGTCCTGAAAGCATCAAATGATCCTAATTTACTAAGCTACTCAGCTGATAGGCAAAAATCTTCTGACGCAAAGGCTATTTTATAGGAGGGTGTCTAATTTCTCATGTAATTAATTGAATATTTGTATCCAAAGGAACTCTGGCAACAAGAAAGTACAGGCTCAGCTGCTTCTCCATAGCTATCTGCACTGCTGTGCTCACTGTTGCTGTCCAGAAATATTTCTGCAGATTAGTCTACAAATCACTGACCCAGAGGCAAAAAAGTCCAAATTCAAAACGCTAAGTGCAGCTTCTACCGAAAGTTCATCACATTTTACACTATTCTAATATCAAAACACTGACTGCAAACATGGGAAGCTGGGAGTCACCTGATAACACTCATCAGAGCAACGAGATGTAGTAAGTGATAGCCTGGTGGATTCTGAGACAAGAACTCCCTCCTAGAATCAACCCCAGGTTGGATAGCTATGTATCAGAGCTGGGAAGTCACCAATGAAACCATTATTTAAAGCATCTTCAATTGGTTGAGATGCTCTTGAACAAGGATGGTGTGCCCCAAACATAAGGACCCTAAAGAAAACCTTGTGGATTTTCTTTAGGTCATAGTGAATACGGATATAGGTCATCTAGCAGAAATATGGATCCGTATCCCAGTGGTCAAGGGGCAGCTCTCGCATCTCCTCTATCCCATGGGAATAAGTCACCTGAAGTATGTTGAAATGTTTAAAACCTTAGGCTCTGCAATTTTGGCTGAAGGATCCACTAACTAGATAGAGCACACAGTAACCCATAACACTTGTGAATGATGAGGAAAAAGAATGGATTTGGAGCATCCCAAACATTAGACAAACGTAGCTTCACATCCAACTAGGCATTATAGACCTGGAGCAAATGACAGCGAAAATTCATTAGCATTCGCAGTCAGCTCTGCAGTATGAATGAATTAAAATCAAGGTGGTAAATCCATCACCACACCCTAGGTCAGGATCTCTTGTGGTAGCCACACCTGTTGTCAACAACTTTGAAAGAGCAAAACTAAATTCAAACTCTCTGACCTTTAGTCAAGGTGGAAGAGTACTCACATCTTCGGGCCCTGGCACTACAGAAACTCTTCAGCAACAACTTGCAAGACGAAGGTGGAAGTCAAGGACAGACTCTATATCTGGTTTCTTTATCATTCCTATGTTGTGGAGGAGGGGGGCAGTTCCACACTTTCTGTTCTAACCAAACATAAATTTCTCACAGCCCCAAACCAAACATAAATTCTTGCTTCTTCTATTATTTGATCCACAGCTTGGTATAAAATGATAAAATTGAGGGTTAAGTAGTTGGGGTGAGGAAAGTTGATAGATTTATTTAACACTGTAATAAAGAATCAGATCCACAACCCTAAGAAAAACATATAGATTCACCTGGAAAGGGGGAATAGACAAGACTGCCTGATAAAATTGGGAGCATGGGGTTGGAGGGAGAAAGGAGGGCAGAAGGGGAAGAGAAGGGGAGGGGGAGGAGAACTTGAGGAAATGGAATAGTCAAGATGGAGGAAGAACAGAGATGAGAGCAAGGAAAGAGGTATCTTGATTGAGGGAGCCATTGTGGGGCTAGAAAGAAACCTGATACTAGAGAAATTCCCAGGAATCCACAAGGATGACCCCAACTAAGACCCTAAGCAATAGAAGAGAGGGTGCCTGAACTGCCTTGCCGTGTAGTCAGATTATTGAATATACTAAATGTCACCATAAAACCTTTATCCAGCAACTAATGGAAACAGAGGTAGAGACCCTCATTGGAGCACTGGGCTGAGCTCCTAAAGTCCAGTTGAAGAGTTGGGAATATGAGCAAAGAGGTCAAGACCATGGGGGCTGGAGAGATGG
>NC_022028.1:28797431-28818386 GCF_000317375.1 Microtus ochrogaster | reverse complement strand
TGGAGGGAATAGGAGGAGGTAAGGGGGTGGGAATTGGGATTGGTATGTAAAATGAACAACAATAATAATAAACAGAACCTCAAGCAGTCAATTTTGTCTATCTGGAAGAAACCTCAGTTCAAAAGAGGGAACTATTTCAGATGTTAAGAGGCAGATAGGGATAGCAAGGACTGCATTCCAGGCACTAGGAAAAGTTTGGTCAGCAAGAGACATAATAAAGCAAAATTAAAAGTATATGAGACACTTGTCTTGAACTGCCTTCTTTATAACTCTGAAACCTGGACAATGAAAAGCTCCTCGGAACAGTGGCTGACTGTGTTTGAGATGGAGTGTCTCTGGAGGATTTAGGCATCACGTGAAGAGATAGGCTGTGCAACATTGACATTAAGAAGCATCTCCATCTACCGAAGGAAGTAAACTACAAGATACAACAATGGTGCTTAAGATACTTTGGCCATGTTATGATAATGAATGATCGTAATACCTGAAGATAACACTGCCTGGAGGAGTGCATGGGATAATGCAAAGAGGAAGGCCCCAAAATGCTGGATAGACAGCATTAAGGAAGACTGTAGAACCTTGGGTATGACAGTAACACAGACATCTTGAACTTCCAGGATAGGAACAACTGGAGAACCACCATAAACAAGCTGCCCATACATGCTTAAGAATTGCCAGGGCATAAATGATGAAAAGATGATGACAGAAGAGGCTAGAAATAAAGGGAGATGTCACTGTCCATGCAGCATCAGAGCAACTAAGAAACATCTTAAACGTAGACATGGGTGGCAGAACTCTGAGAGAACCGGACATGCTGGAAACTAGGCTAGGGAAATAAAGAAGGGTATGGAAGAAAAGAGCTAGGTTCATTGTCAAGGGTAGGTCTCATGAACACCTACTGTAATGATAAAAATAAATGCTGCACAGTTCCCTGAGGGCCAGGGGACCACAAGGGGCAGCAGGTCCTAGGCAGGGAGAGACCTCAGCTGGTCAGCCTGGCCCATGAGGAGCCGCGGGGGGTGGGTTGTGAGAGACAGGGATGGAGAGACATACCATGCAGAGTGAGGTTGGATATTTATTTAGTGAGTTATGGATGAGAAAGAGGAAGAGGGGAAGGGGAGAAGAGGGGAAAACAGAGAGAGAAAGAAAAACAGAGAGGGAGAGAGAAGGTGAGGGGGAGAGGAAAGGAGAAGAGAAGTTACCTCTTTGACAGAAATAAAGAAGGAACTCAGGCTGGAAGCTGAAGGAATATCCCCCTTGCCTCTAAAATGGGGGACGGAATGGGCAGGGCTTGTCTCTTAAAGAAACAGGACAGACCATTACACCTACTACTCAGGTATTCACCCTGACCATCTAGGAGTCAATTGAGAGACATTGCCACCTTAGAAGCAAACACACAGACAGGTTCTAAGACATAGAGAAATCCAGGGAGTCAGACAAAAGGGTTATTAGGATTTCAGATTACTGATACCAAAATAAGAGAATAACTGGTCACTACTGAGAAATAGGCCATATTCTGAGAGCCAAAACCCCAGGATGGGCAGTGAGTCTCCTCTGAAGACAAAAAATGGTAACCTGACTTTCAAGTTCCAACTGAGGCCAAGGGCTTCAGAACAAAGAATTATCTGGAGAAAGCAAACTAAACTTTGGCTACAGAAGGTAGTTGTACAGTTCTCTGTGTCTGGTGCTAAATTATTTGGGTCATCTTTCCTCTATAACTCTACCGATGAGAACATGGTAAGAATAATATTGAACATTAAGTTTGTATCTGCTGGACCAGATGCAAATAATAAAGCAAGGGCATATCGATTATTCTCGGCACCTGACATAAAATGCAATTAGTTGTACCTACCTCTAGCTTTTCTCATGTTCCAGCTAGACATATTTTATGGCCGTGCTTGTGAGAGGAATGCTATTAAGTTGGATTCCTCTTGACAGGAAGAAATAATGAAAATGACAGAATTGCCCATTCCAAGACTTCCACGTCAAGTGCTTTGTTGTTGTCGTTGTTTTGTTGTTTTATAATCAATGTCTGATTTAAGAGGGAAACTCTTCACCCTGCCCTGAAGCAGAGAGCTGAGTGAGCAAAGGTTCACTTAACTCACACGAGCTCCATTCTCTCCTTTCCCTGGGAGGACCAGTGAGTAGAGATGCCCAGGAAGGACGGCAGTGATTTACTTCCCAGAAGCATGATGGAGTTTTGGATTCTATAGTGCTTTGCTTTGCTGCGGCTGTATTTATATCTCTATTTTTATTCTAACGACAGTTTTCAGAGCAATGGCGCTCTTCTGGGGCACCGAAATGCAAGGGTTCCACTCAGTCTGCATCCCTGAAGCTAATTACTCCATAGCTCTTCATCTTTCTCCTGTTATCACTTCTATGACTAGGTGAGTTACCAAAAACTTTAAAACTTTGGCATTGAAAATAGAAAGTCATTTTTATAAAAACATGCCGACTGTTTGCCAAGGTACTCTCATACCACACAAAGGGAAACTAAGAAAGGAAACAAAAATGAATGTGAGCTGAATTTAGCAAGGTACGAGTCACAAGATTAAGCAAAAAAAAAAAAAAATCAGGTATCTCTTAATGGTGGGTGCCCCACTTGATACCCACTATGGGAAGAGGACTTTCCTCTAAATTATGGTGAGTTTGTAGTTTTGTATGTTCAGGAAAGGCCTACTGCTGCATCATGCTCTGTATCATTCACCCCAAGAGCCCCATGTCTAGAGAAGTCCTGTCTCTGTCCAGAGGCATTATCTTTATTTCCTCAAATGCTCCCTGAGGACCTGCGAATGTGTTGTTCTGGACAAATCCCTCTATTGTTTTCCATGTCTTTCAACATCTTTAGACTCTTTTGTCTGTTTCCTCAACTCTTTCCCATACATCCAAAATTATTTAGCCAGAACTAAGTTTTTAAAATGTAAGCAAATGGTAACAAGATCAGAAGGGTGGTCCAAGCCACAGCTTCTCAGCATGTAGGTTGTGGGCCCATGTGCAGACAGCTCAGCAAAATGAAGAGGGGAGAAAAAAATACCAACATTAAAGGTTTCTAAAGATCCAGCAACCAAAAGTTAATTTAAAATAAAAGATGTAATAAAGCCAAGGTATCTCTGGCAGTGCTCACCTGTGTTGCATCATGTGACTTTGCAGCAGCCATGGCTCTGAGCACAAGACACTTGCACTGTGCATTGCCCATGATATCATGGCACAGAATGCCAGTGACGTTGTCTAAAAGACCCCGATCAGATTGTGTGTTATCAAGCCCAATATTGAGTGCACATGAAAGGTTTCTGCTCTTAGTAAAATAACACACTATAATTATAAAAAGCAAAGACTTTCAATGCCTTTAGTCATGGTTTCTACGCATATGCCAAATGAATATGTCTTTGGTATGTTATGTTAAAATGGTTTATTTTTTTAATTGTTGTTTGAGGACTAAGGAGATGGTTCAGCAGGTGTAGGTGCTTTCTGTCAACCCTGAAAACCTGAGTTCAAACCCTGGGGATCACATGACAGGAGAGTACTGACTCTCACAGGCCAATGTACATAAATAAATAGATAGATAAATGTAATTTTTTAAAACAAGTTTAATGCTGTTTGAGTAACTGACTTGTATTTTATTTCAAAATATTTAGAATGGAATTTTTCAACAGTTTCTGGTGACCCTAGTGTGTCCATGCTTGTGGGAAGTGCTGCTTTCTGTCTTGAAGATTCTAAATGGAAATGCCAGTCAGCACTGGAAAAGCTCTATGAGGACCTCCTGTACATCAAATGTTTAGCCAAGACTTAGGCCATGATGTTGAAGGAAATACATCATCTCACCGCTGTTCAAATTTCCCTTGACCTTTAATAAATAGTACAAGTACATGTGCACCAAAGAATTGTTTAAAATGTCTTGCTATTAGCAAATGTCTGAGTTGTATATATGCTTTATACATCTCTACAGCTGGGGGATCATATAAAAATTTCTCGTGGGAAAAAGGTAAAACAAATACAATAAATTTAGTAAGTCCCTGCCCATGGAAACAGAGAACTGAATTATTTTTCCATTTTATACTTTAACATCTGGGAAGACAGGTACACTGAGAGTTGAACCCTCAGATTTCCCAAAGGAATCTTAGGGGTTCAAAGACCCCACATTACCCATATGTGGTTATTACGTCTTCCTGTATGCTTTGGCCCATTTGAATCACTCATTTAACTCATGTTTATATTTTTTACCAGGTTATGCCTTTCTAAGTTTCAGAGGGACAGTCTGGTGGGGAGAGGAAGCAACAAGAAAAGTGGAAAAGTGGAAAGGAACTGGAGGGGAAGAGCAAGAGGAAGCCATAAGAGGAATGCGAGCAGCTTTAAGGGGTTGCAGTTTAAGAAGAAATGATATCATCATGTCAGGGAGAGAATGAGGCAGCAGAAGTATGACACAAGGCCCTTAAGCAAGATAGATCCTGACATAGTTGTGTGGTTTGAGTGTGAAATGTCCCCCACAGGCTCACATGTTTGAAAACTAGGTCCCCAATGGGTGGCGCTGTCTTGGAAGTTTGTGGAACCTTGGGGGAGAAGAAGCAATTCTTTCTAGACAAGTGAATCATTGGAGCATTAGTCCATTTGCCCTCTGTTTGCTAACTGCCAACAGAAGGTGACGAACCATTCAAGTGATATAATGGCAACTACCTCCATGGTATATCTCTTTCTGTGTATAAACGCCTGTGTATAAACATAATATGGGTGGATAGATTTCCCCTTTTTGAGCTTTTGGGGGAGAGGAATACATTTATTACAGTGGATTTTTCAAAAGTATGAGTTGTGCCAATTGAGCACAACTAATCTTAGAACCATTTATAAGCATTCATAGTTATGTTCCTCTGGTCATTATAACATGTGCTCACAAAAGCAACTTAAGACAGGAGGGGCATATTTTATCCAGAGTTTAAGGTGAAGTCCAGCACGTCAGGGAAGTAGAGGCAGCAGAATTGGGGGAGAACTGTCCCATCACACTCCCAATCCTGAACAAAGGGTGGTGAATGCATACAACTGCTCAGTTCCCTGTCTGTATTTTATGCAGGTCCAAGATCCTCTGCCCAGGGAATAGTCCCATCCACCATTAAGATGGATCTTTCCACATCAATTAACATAAGCAAGATAATCACCCCCAGGCACACCCACAGGCACCTCTTCGAGATAATCCTAGATTTTTTTTTTCTCCATTAACACTAACCATCACACAAAGCAAGTCCCGGAGAAGTTAATGAGCTGGGCCTCATTATCAGTATATTTACAACCTTTGACTAGTAATCCTCCCCTAGGCTCCCTGGAATTCAGCTAATCTTCTCAAACTCACTTTGCAGATGCATCTCATCATTTAATGATTTTCCTGGGAACACAGTTATTTTCACACTCTGCAAGAGAATAATACAATCCCAAGAACCCCAAAATACACACACACATTTCTGTCACCATGTAGAATGATCATTTTCAAATATAAAGACTAATTGTAAATCTTATTGTGTTAGAAAAAAGGCCCAATGCCTATGTACAGAATATCTTAATACATAACAAAATTGTCTGTATCTACTGTATTAGAGCTCTCTGGAACATCAGAACCAATAAAAATGTATGTTTATATTATACAATACATTGTATTGTCTTACACAATGGGGACCAAGATGTCCACCAAAGGCTGTCTACAAGCTAGAGAGGCAGATGACCAGGTAGCTCCCCAATCCAACAACCAACTATTTGGCTGTCAACTTGACTAGATTGACTAGTTACACACACACACACACACACACACACACACACACGGCAGGGGGAAGAGAAAAGTGAGAAAATTTTGGATACTCCCTTATTTGACAAGTGAAAACTAAATGTTTATTATGTGCAACCTAATATTTTGAATATGTACTCATTTAAATTGAATTAATTAATATATTCATTACTTCCTAGGCTTATTGTTATTGTAATGGAAATGAGAAAAATATTTCCAGGGGAAAAACATACATTCTTTGAATAGGTAGATAAAAGAATTAAGACGAGAAAGTAATTGTTCATTCTATGTATCAGACCAGCAAAATTGGTACATATTGATGATCCCAGAAGTCTGGAGATTAAGGAAGGTGGACGGGGAGTTGAAGGCTAGCCTAGATTACATAATGAGAAACTCTCTGAGAGGGGGAAAGGGAGTCATAATGCTGAGTGTCTCAAAAAGAAATGTAAACTATTACTAGAAAATCAAGGAAAATAAAACATTGCAAAATAGTGTTATATAACCTTGGAGAAATTTAAAAGACAAAATGTTATTACATAATTGGAAAATACAGAAAATAAAAATAATCTTACTTTAGTCTTTGAATTCCACATCTGACCAGTTTTGAGGACCCAAACTTAACATGTGGCTGTACGGTAAATAGTATGTCTATCACCATCACAGATTAAAAATTATTATTTTTAAATTTTGCAATAAGTCCCAAGCAAAGGAGAATGGAAGAGTTTAGATTCTAGGAAAGATATAAATAAGCACATCTGGTAATGTAAAAAAAAAAATCAATAAGTGGAAAGTCATTAAGTCAACATTTTCATCATTTCATGATGATCAGAACAATGTGTGACTGCCTATAAATAGACTTCATAACATCAGATACCTGTCATCTAAAAGTAGAAGGATTGCCAATTAAGAGTAGTACAAAACACCCTTAAATTAACTCCTACAATAATAATCATACTGAATGAAGAATCAATATATATTTTTGAAACATTATTTTTTGTCTTACAATTAACAAGGATTACAGTAGGTGTGGGAGTTTGGATAAGAAGGCCCCCAAAAGGATCATATATTTGAATTTTTGGTTCCCCAGTGGGTGGAACTGTTTGGAAGAGTTAGGACGTACGGCCTTATCAGAGGAGTGTGTCACTAGAGGTGGCCTTTGAGATTTCAGAAGTCTAAATCATTCCTAGATAGCTCTCTCTCTTCCTCCTCCTCACAGACAAGATTATAAGATTTTAGCTGCCGCTCTAGTATCATGCCATACCTGCCTGCTGCCATGTTGGTCATGGGCTGCCCTTCAAAACTGTGAACTCCCATCCCAATTAACTCTTTCTTCTCCAGATTTCTTTGGCCATGATATCTTATTGCAGCAATAGAAAAATAACTAAGAGCTCAGATTGCTAAACATTATAAGCAAAGAAAAACAAACATGAAGTAGAGAGAAAGAAGAGATATATACCTTTAATTTTATGGAGCAGCATGAAATTATACTATGAAAATTAGATTAGAAGAGATTGCCACAGGCTGAATGGTAAATGTTATCTTCCAAAATCAACAGTATTTTTTTTCTATGCCAGTTTTAACCGACTAGAAAACATAAGTAAAATAAGATGTTACTATGATAAACTCAGAGCTAAAAAACAGAGAAACTGGAATTTTAAGACAGCAAGCCCTGAGATTCATAGAGGCAAGATGTAAACTCTGCTACATCATATCCAGGAAAAGCTACTTCGCAGTACTAGGGGGTCAGCTTTCCTCAATTCAGTGTGAAACGTTTTTATCTTCTCTGATGGCTAGTTTGATTTCAAGTTGACACAGGCTAGAGTCAAATGACAGAAAAGAAGCACCATTGAGAAAACATGTTCATAAGATCTGGCTGTGAGGCATTTTCTTAGGGATTGATGGGGAAGGGTCCAGCCTATTGTGTGTGGTGCTATTTCTTGGCTGGTGGTCCTGATTTTTTTAAGAAATTTGCCTGAGCAAGCCATGAAGAACAAGCCAATAAGAAGCACTTCTCCATGACTTCTGCATCAGCTCCGGCCTCCAGGTTCCTTCCCTGTTTGATAGGAATCCTGACTTCCTTCAGTGATGCACATTGATACGAAATCATAAGCCATTCTTTGGTAATGAACACGAATACGGAAGTGTAAGCTGAATAAACCTTTTCCTTCCTAAGTTGTCGTGGTGTTTCATCACAGCCATGGTGACCTTAACTAAACATCACATCTAAAAATCTGCTAGGAAGATTTGGCTAGATTTTAGTATTGTTCTGATATGCTAAAATTACCTTATCACCTAATTCAGTTCTAAAAAAGACTAGACGCAGTGGCCTTTGTCATTCTGAATATTTAGAGACTCTGTAGAGCCATGATAATCAAAGGTTTAATAACAGCACATTGTGCACAAATAGGTCAGGTGCCTGAATGGACAAATGGAACCAAACGGAGGCAGGATTATGTGCATGTTCCCCACATGCAAACCCCATGCCTGCATACTCAGCAGATATATAAGAGAATTGGGGCAAAAACAAGTGGGAGAGAGAGACTGCACAGGACGAGATAATGCTGTACCTCTCTCCAGTATTTACCCCACACAATGCATGACACACAGTCAGAAAAGTAATAGAGGGAGATAAAGGAGAATATCAGGGTGAATTAGAAAAAAAGGGCAGCTTATGGCTCTAGAGGCACGGAAGTCAGGTCAAAGTATTTCTATGTAAGTAAATCTTATGTGTCATCTTTCATAGTGAAGAGTAAATAAATCCTGTCTGTTTTAGCTACGGTTCTGTAAGGGAACAGAACTTTATGTATACATGCACACACACACATACACACACACACATGCACATGGACACACACACACACACACACTAACAGGATTTATGAGATTGGCTTACAGGCTGCTGTCTGAGTAGCCTAATAATGGTTGTCTCCTGGAAGATCCAAGAATACAATAGTTGTTCAGTCCATGATACAGGATGTCTCTGCATTCCCAATCTGGTGCTGAAGTCCCAGAAAAGTCCTAGAGGACTGCCAGCCTTCAGTCTACATTATAAGCCTTAAAAAGTACATTCCGATGGTAGTAAAGGAACACCCCAGGATCAGAATAAATGGATTTGCCAACAAGAATGAGGAAAAACAGGGAAAATCAAAAGCTTCCTTCTTTCATTCCTGTCATGTGGGCTACCATTATAATGTGTGGCCCTGATTCAGGGTGTGTCTTCTTCTTCTCATATTATCTAAAATCAGGGCGTATCTTCCCACATCAAATGATTCAACTTTGCTCAGATGCTTGTGTTTTATTTGATTCCATATGTAGTAAAATTGATCAGCTGCCATACTGTCTAAAGTTAATTGATCAAGAGCAAGAGGGCTGGAGGCATAGTTAAGTGACAGGGCATGTGTGATCTTGTATTAGACCCTGGTTCAAGCTCAAGCACCAAAATCAACAAAGGGTCAGCAGTATTGATGCATTATTGGCAAATATTGATGGTTACTGTGGGATCCATTCCTTGAAGCATCTAACTACAAAAGAATTCAAAAACAAGTATCATAAGTGAATATGTTAAAGTTGGAACAGGATGTGAGATTTTGGGAATAGGTTGAAAAATCTTGTCTTTCACTTTGTAGCTTTGAATATTTTTCTTCTATTACTAGCATGTAGGTTGACTTCAAAAGAGATTTCTCTTATCCCTTTCTGATTCACACAAGACTACAAACACAGGAGGCAATTTTCTGTGAGAAGAATCTGGTCTGTATATCAGTGCATTGACATTTTCCACTCTCTTAAAGAGTTCTCCAAGGAAAGCTGTCCCCTTTATACAAAACAGGAATGTTCTTTAATCCTGGGGAATGTCTACATTGGGAAAAGCTACAAGGAGGAGTTTAATTTTAGTCAAGCTGTGTTAGAATCACCAACACTACATGTATGACTTTTCACCCAAGAATGTTCTGTCTGCATTGTAAACAGACTGCCCTTTCATTTCTAGCCTCCCAGACCTGAATAATCACACAGAATCTACATTAATAAAAACTCCTTGGCCAATGGCTTGCTAGCTCTTACATCTTAAATTAACTCATTTCTGTTATTCTGTGTATCACTACAGGGCTGTAGCCTACTGGTAAGCTTCCAGAAGAATCTGGTGGCATCTTTCCCCTTTGACAGTTACATGGCATCTCCTTGAATCTGCCTACTCTCTCTCTCTCTCTCTCTCTCTCTCTCTCTCTATATATATATATATATATATATATATATATATATTCATATTCATATTTCCCAAATGACTTTGCTCTGCTAAG
Organism: Microtus ochrogaster; assembly: GCF_000317375.1. Taxonomy (NCBI): domain Eukaryota; kingdom Metazoa; phylum Chordata; class Mammalia; order Rodentia; family Cricetidae; genus Microtus; species Microtus ochrogaster. The sequence continues at coordinate 28,808,327 of NC_022028.1, read as the reverse complement.
CCACTGGCCGAAGCTATATTCATTAACCAATAAAAGCAATACACATACAGAAGGGAAGGGCATCCCACATCACTGCCGCCCTGGGCTTTGCACCTTTTGCTGAGGAAATCTTATATTTTTTAAACTATCCATATGCCTCTATTCATAATCTGCATTTCCAGAGTGTTGTGGCTTCCAGTATATCCCACGATCTCAGGGTCTGTATTTCCTCATATTTTCTCTATCCAGATAAGGGCCATATATTGTTGTTACCAACTTTTAGAGAGGACTACATTGAGTTGAAAGGTTGTGAATTTTTATTTGAATCTTCTAATAATACTCTGCAATGCAACACATGAAATAGTCTTTGAAACTAAAATTTAGCAGCTGAATATTAAACCTAACTAGTTTTATGTGTGTAGATGAAGGACCAACTCACTGTGTATAAGATACCTTCTAATTGATTTTTTTAGAATAAGGAATGCCATAGAAGTGGATAACTATTGACTTACAACTGTCAATATCAACTTCCATGGTTAGTTTGCTGCTTAAGCTACCTTACTATCCTGAAAATATTATGTCACTTGGACAAATCCATTTAACATTCTAAAAGGTAGGAATAGGAGATTTCAGAAAAGTTTTAGACACTTCAATCTGATGGAGAGTATCCAAAACACAAGATGTGGCCTGAAGTTGAGAGATAAACCTTGGCCTGACAGCAAATATTCTCAACACTAAGACTAGATCTGCATGCACTGGCTTTGACATGTTGTTAGATGTGTAACACGTAGACAGGTAAATACACAATTTCCATCACTTAATGCATCTGACATCAAATTACAGGTGACAAGCTACACACCTTCAACAGACAATAATGGCATACTTAGAAACAGCCATAGACCTTAGAGGAGCATTCAGTAACCCAGCAAGAACTCATGGTCTCCAGTAAATACATTACCAACTCAGTGTTGCAAAATCCTTGACAAATGATCAATTTTCCCAGCACCCTGAGGCTGGAGGAAGCAATATTGCATAACTTTCAAGTCATTTCACACCAAATATTGGTGTTTGAAAATAGATGGGTTTCACATAGGAACCCCTGGTCCTAAAGCAGGTATGTGCTGGCTAACTACATTTGATATTCTCCGGCCCATAAGCTTCTGGCAACACACTTAGTTTCCCTAAGCAGTGACCAAACTTACATGGAAAACATCATTATTCAAGTGAGGGGGTATTTGTGATGTCTCTGCCTTCCCTTGATGCAGGTGTGAATAGCTGTCATAACACGTGCAATTCACGAAACTGCAGAATTTGTGTAGAATAAGATGAAATTTTACAGAGACAAATGTTAGCTTTTACTAAATAACAAATACTAAAAATAGCCAGTAAATAAGCATTACAAATCAAGGAAAAATTAAGTAGACTCTCAAATTATTCTTAGATGTTTTAAATCTTAAAAATTATACAACTTACCTCATCAACTTATAATGTGGCATAACAACACATCATGAATGAATACAGAACAGGGTAAGAATTGATAAAGCCTTCCTCTAATCTAAGTAAGAGTATATATGAATGATTGGTCAGAGTGTGCCAAAACTAATGAATGCTCCTCCTCCTAGACATCTGATACCTGAGACTACTCACCTAGAGACCTTCTACCAAGACTAACTAGCTCGTTCCTTCTGTGCTATACCTAATAAAACACATGGAGGTTCTCGTTGTGGTAGGTGATGTTGCTCTACCAGAGCATGCGTCCCAGTTATTCTGTATAAGTGTCATTTCTTGAATGTGTGTTATACCTTCATTTCCTCACTGTTTCTAGGAGAGAGAGACAAGACACCAAACTGTGCAGATATTGGTACCACTGTGCTCTCCTTGCTATATGTTGACTTAATTTGTATATGTTGCATATTAACCCAGTACCTTTTATTAGCATTAGAAATGATTTCCTTTGCTCTTTTGTGATCCTGCCATCTTCCTTTAACCTGGACTGTGTTTGTGCATGTGCACAGAGGGTGAGATAAAGACTCATTTTCATTTACCACTTGAATTTCAGTGCCAGCCTTTATGGTTGTATAGAAGGCTTTATTGAAATCCATGTTGATGTTGCAATGAATTTAAGAATTAATTTAGGGAGAATTGATAACCACACCACTTACCAAGGCTGCTCCTACTGATGTCCACACCTCTCACCCCTGCCGTAGCTTTGTCCTCAAAGAGTGACAACACTATCTTTTACGACTAAGATGTCACAGTTTCATCACTTGCCTTCACCACATTGCACATTCCATTTTCAAATGATTTCCTGCCTCTTTATCTCCCCAATGGCTCCAGGATCTCACCATTGTTCCCTGAGCTCCTGCCCAGGTTTACTGACCCACCCTTAACTCTGTGTGTCATTTATCACCAAAGTCTTAGCACAGCTCTTCCTCAAGTTAAGTCATATCAGTTCTCAAGTCATTCCTCCCCCAAATCAAACCAAGTGCTTAACTGCAGCCTGTACAGCTCCATGCCAGATCTTCCAGCCTCTTACCAAGGACCCCCTGGCTTGCCATTGTTCCTCAGACAGGATTATCTATCTACACAGCTGTCCTACCAGCAGCTACTATGACTGAAATGGTAATTTCCCCTATAAAGAATGCTTTTCCAGAGCTGGAATTGAACCTGGAACTTTGTACTAGTTAAAAGCTCCAAGGTGAGTGTTTTCATGAACATTCCATTTACACAGGAACCCCGCCCTGCCTGTCCTTTTCCCCAATTAACGTTTTTGTCCATAATGTTTATCACTGCTTGGTATGTTGCTTATTTGTGTGTCTTTGGTTAATGTCTATTTAAGATGTCTATTAAAATGTCTCATTTAAGAATCATTTTTCTTGCACTATAGAAAAGAGCTTGGCATGTAGTATGGGATTAAACGTTTGTTCAATAGACAAATGTTGGGCATTACATTCAAAAATATGACACTGGAAATGTATTATCTTTCATTTGACCTTTCAACACAGTTTTAAATATATTATCTAAATTTTCAAGTTGCTATGTGAAGTGAGACACGCTGTCTCTCATATTTCAAATTGGTTACTACTCAAGTGGAAAAAGCTACCACATTCTGGATATCAGCTTCGGTTTAGCCATCATGCTTAACATTTTCATATCTTCCTTAGTAATTTCTAAGTAGATTTCCGATTGTAGATAAATTAGACTAATTTTCTTTATTTTATTACTTTTCCTTCCTTCCTTTTTTGTTGAACACTCGTTAAAATGCTGATGGTGGCCAACGTTTCCTTATTCCAGTCTCTAATGGAAATGGTGCTCAGATTTTAGCACTCAATACGTTTGCTGTCATTTTCTGGTGAGTGATTTATGACAGGAAGGAAATTTCCTTCTTGCAGTCTCAGTTCACATTTGACAGCAAATGATCCTGGTGGCACTTCATTAATTGCTTTTCTGATATCAGTTGGGCTAATCATTTTTTTGTCTCTTAATGAGTCATATAGTGGTTTACATAAATAGATACCCAATGTTAAGCCTCTCAAACATTCCTTAGACAAATGCTAGACCATGAGAGAGGGAATTTTTTTAGTAAAATGCTTTACATAATAGTTGATGCTTGTGTATATGCTGGCTTTATAGCACATATAATCCATATTATTTATATTCTGGGCTCATATCATAGTATACTATAGATAATAAACACATCAGCCCCTATAATAGAATGTACATTATATATAAACTTGATATATGACAGAAGTGTTCATTATAGTAAAATGAATACTTAACAAAGATTGACTATTAGAATTAACCAAAATATTTGCAGCTTCTCATTGTCTACTCCCCATTATCATCAACCAGACACCCTGGGGTCCTGAATTTGAAATTATTACTCCTTTCTTACCCTATAATAGTATTTTATGTGTGTGTGTGTGTGTGCGCGCACACACACACACACACACACACAATATAAACAATCAGACTCTGAAAGATGTTAGATTTCCCAGATTGATTTGTTAGAGCGAGTTCATTTTTGATGAGTGTCTTTAAGGATCATGGGGTTCCACTTCCCCAAGACTGTAGAAAGCCACACTGTGACAGAGTCCCCACTTCTTATTTGGCTCTAATTGCTCTTTCCCATCTTTTTCTAAAAACCCAAGGTCTTCCACAGAGGAAATTGCTACTGTCCAGAGTTGGGTTATTCAAAACACACTTTTTTGTTCTCTTTCTCTCCATCCATGACCTGTAAATTGCCTCCAACCTTGCTCCCACCCTGAGGAAACACATTGGTTCCGTGTCACTTCTTTGATCTACTTGCCTGGGACAAAGGTCTTCAGAGTAAGTTCCTGAAGTGGTTTGTAGATACCAGATGAATGTTACATGTGGCAACGCACAGAGAATTTCTCATTCAAGGATTTCTAGTGTCCCATCGAAGTTGTTCTCAATAGCAGACCAAACTGAAGAAGAGAAAGATGAACAACATTAAACACACAGGACTGAGCAATAAAATCAAAAAAAGTCTGATCAATCTGCAAGTGGTATGGAAGTCATGCCTTTGCAGACAACTCTATCATAAAGTTAACTGTTCCTTAGGACAGAGATCAGCTGAAGAACACCTTAGACAATGAGTTTCAGTACCTGTCTGTTTTTGTTTAGAAAGGAATGTACTCCAAGTTTAATTGCCAAGAATAAAATCAAGCAACAAGCATTTTAAAATGGCCTTTATCTTCTTGCTTACTTGGGATGACAGGAGCTCGATTTTATATTTCATGTCACTTAACGTAGACCTTGAGTTTTCTGATATTAACACTCAACCTCCATAGAGTTCTTAGGAAAATGAGCTGTATGTCATAACACAGGATGCCACAGTTACACACCCAGAAACATGTTCAACCCCTTATCACCTGCCTTGAAACGGATGAAGACTCTAAACTGTTGAGAGGCAAGACATATTGAAGTGCATCAAGGTAAATTCTTTGCTGAACCACCCTAGCAGGAAATTGTTGCTCCTTCACTGTGGGGGTCTAGAGATCAGATTGGTTCACCTGCTTTATCAAATTTCAACTTTTCTGGAGTCCTGCACCACTGGACTTCACACGGGACTGTAATGGACTGTCTACCTGATAATGGAAAATGATGACAGAGTGTTAAGTCTTGACAGTGTACTTTAAGATATTGTCAAAATAATGGCACATGTTTTAAGTGTATAGGAAGTTATGCATATTTGTGTAAAGATTGTCAACACAGTAAGTGTGGGCTGCACAGCTAACCTGTTAATAACACAATTTAACAACGTAACTGGTGAGTTGGGGTGGTGAGCCAAAGCCTACAGGAGGAAGGGGGTGGGAAGGGAATTTGCAAAGGTAACTGAATGCACAGGTGGACAGGAGGACTGCTGACAAGACAGACGGGTCTTCACACACAACACATCTACTTCCACATTCAACAGGTTCTGGAAAGAAACCAACAAAAGCCTGGTTCTCAATTTGTTAGCAGAAAGAAAAGAACTTCCTCCCTGGAAGAGGCTGTTAGGGTGACCCCACCCCATGCTGAGCATCCTCTGTGATCTTCCTGACAAATAATGACTTTCCCTCCTTTGATATGTTGATCCCATCCCATGTGCCCTATATCCCTTTCTATTTTAGGAGCCAGCTCTTTCAGCACCTAGAAATAGCAAACCCCAGAGCTAGGCAGTGTGCAGCCTACAGAGTTGCACATGTGATTCGCTCTTATTTTTTTAATTAAAATACAATTACATCATTTCCCTCCTCCCAACGTTTCAATCTCATGACCTACTTTCTTTTAAATTAGTAGTGGCTAATTATTATTCTCACATATGTGTGAATAAATGTATAAACATACCTGAGTTTGGTTAGTGTTGCTTGTATGTATATGTTTTCAGGGCTTAGCATTTGGAATTATACAGCCAGTTAAGGAGTTTATATCTGGGATGATTAAGCCTCCCTCTCTCAGGAGTCATTAATTGCCTATAGTTATTCAATTAGGAGTGCAATCTTGTGAGATTTCCCCCATGCACACTGGTGTGTTAACTGATAGTGTCATCTTTCCGTCTTGATTAGAGAATCATCTCTTTGTGATTTTATGAATGAAGCTTCTGGGCTCAGAAGACATAATCTCACAGCATATATCCTGATCCTCTGGTTCTTAAACTTCTTCATCTCCTCTTCCATGATGCTCCCAGAGCCTTAGGTGTAGCAGTTGTGTTGGAGATGTGTGGGTTGTGAGTGGGTGGAACCCCACAGCGGGTTGTTCTCTACACTGAAGCCAGTTGTGGCCAATTGTGGCCAGATGTGACCAGTTGTGGCCCGTGTGGCTTTCTGCAATAGTCTCTGTCTACTGCAAAATGAAGTTCCCTTAAGGGTGAGGGACACACTCATCTGTGGGCATCAGAATTTAAAATGCAAGTAGGATTTATACAGTTTAGCAATTAGGAAGTCTTGCTGCTCTAGGAGAGGACTAGATTTCAGTTCCCAGCACCCAACTCTGGCAAGTCACCACTACCTGTAATTCCAGCTCTAGGGGCTCTTCTGAATTCCACAGTTACCTACACACACGGAGCTTACAACTGAACCACACACAGTACCCACAGAGACCAGAAGAGGATGTTAAATCTCTTGGGACTGGGGTTACATGCAGTTGTGAATCTCCAAAGGAAGGCTGGAATCCAATCTCTGGCCTTCTCCAAAAGCAGAAACCCACCCAGCTATCTTTACTTCACCCTAAATAAAGATTTTTTTCTTTTACTAAAATTTGAGTTTTTCATAAAATATACTCTGATGATTGTTTCCCCTCCTCTACTTTTCCCAGTTTTTCCCCTCTTCCCATCCCATATGGGTCTATCCCATTTCTAACTCTCAATAGAAAACAAATGGGCATCTAAAAGATCATAATAAAATAAAATATATTAAGTAAAAACAAATTGGAATAGGAAAAATGAACAAAGTGGAGGAAAAGATCCCAAAAAAGTACAAAAATAGATATACAGAGATATACTCATTTGCACACTCATAAATCACATCAAACAAAATCAGAAGCTGTAATAAATAAAGAACCTGTAGGGTAAAATAAATGAATGGAATAAAAATAAAAATTTAAAAAGAAAAGCCTGACACAAAATCACAAGACAAGAAAGCTCCTATGATGCCATTGAGCATTGACTTCGTTTTCTGTTGGCCATTTACTGCTGGGCTCACAGCCTACCCTTGAGAGCAGTTTGTTTTACCAGGCAATGGTGGCGCACACTCTTAATCCCAGCACTTGGGAGGCATAGGCAGGTAGATGTCTGTGAGTTCGAGGGCAGCCTGGTCTAGAGAGTGAGTTCCAGGACAGCCAGGGCTACACTGAGAAACCCTATCTCCAAAAACAAAAACAAAACAACAACAACAAAAAAGTAGTTTGTTTCCCCAGGGAGACTCCCTAAATTTTCACTTGCAAATGGTTATCAATTGGAGACAAACTTCTGGGCTAAGGATGAAGGCACTGATCCACTTCTCCTTTCAGTTCTAGGACCCCACCTGGTAGGGACCCATGCACACCCTATGCAGGCTGCCTCAGTCTCTCTGTGTGAGTTCATAAGTGTGTTGGTCATGCTGTGTTTAAAAGGCTTTGTGTCATTGGTGTTCTCCACCAAGTTATTTTGTTGTTGTTTGGGTCTGGTTTTTTTGTTTTTGCTTTTGCTTTTTAGTTCAGAGGCCCCTCAAAGCTCCAAAGACTCTCAACTGAGTGCTCCTATAAAAAAAAAATCAAGATACTTTCTTAAACAACTTTATTCCAAAAGGGCCTAAGGTGATTCTGTGTTGTGACAAGTTAAGAGTCAAAAATAACCAGCACACCTTGCCTTAAATTGTCTAAGGCTACATTTCTTGTTTACCCCTTCTGGGTCATGTATGGTGGTCCCCAGCATCTACTGCAAACAAACAAAAGCAGGAGGTGAAAGTAAACATAAACATGCAATATTATATTTGCCCATGTGTGAATTTCATCATTATAATATCCAGAGATTCAAAAGCCTACAAAATAGAGATATGGTTTCTTTCCATATACATTGGAAAATTATCTTGTCACAAAGTCACATGCTTACTTCTTAAAGTAACATGTCACCTGCTAGGCTACATTGTGGGACTTAAAATCCTGTCTTAGTTAAGGTTTCTACTGCTGTGATGAAACACCGAGACCAAAAAGTAATTTTTAGGGGAAAGGATTCATTCTGCTTACACTTCTACATCGCTGTTTATCACTGAAGAAAGTCAGGGACAGGAATTCAAATAGGGCAGAGTCCTGGAGGCAGGAACTGATGCAGAGGCTTTGGAGAGGTGCTGTTCACTAGCTTGCTTCCCTAAGCTTGATCAGCCTGCTTTCTTTTAGAACCCAGGACCAGCCCGGGGATGGTACCACCTACCGCGTACTGGGCCTTCCTCCATTGACCACTACTTGAGAAAATACCTTACAGCTGGATCTCAGGGAGGCATTTTTCTCAACTGAGGCTCCTTCCTCCCTGATGACTCTTATCTTGTATCAAGCTGGCACACAAAACCAGTCAGTACCCATCTCTTTATTACATTTCTGCTCCAAGAGAACCACAGAGGGCCCTGCAGTGCAGGACAGGGAAGGAGAGGTCAAACCACCGTCGTTCTAATGGCTCCCACACAGGGCCATTTATCTACAAGATCACAACACTGGCTTAAGGGGGGTAGCTGTGCTGCTGGGGCTGCATTCCCTCCCCTGCTCCTCCGTCAGATGTTCTGACGTACTGACCAGTATGTGTTTATGTCTGGAAGAGATGGTGTGGCCTCTCCTCCAGAGCACACACCAGCAAGGACGGGGTAGGAGGCCTGAGCGCAGCTAATTATCCTGTTTCCAGCTTGTACTTACTCTCTCCTGCTCTGTGCCCCTCTTTCCTCCTACCTGCTTTGTGTCCCTGGGGATCTGGCACCAGCTCAAAGACAAAGGCCTACAAAGGCTGCTTGTTCAGGGCCCACAACCCATAGGGACCAATGCCTGCCAAGTAGTAGTTTAACTTCTAAAAATAAATACACAATGACAAATATTCATTAAATAAGTTAAAATTTTATCATAACTGGCTTTTCTCAATTTACTTTTTTATTTTAAATTTTAATTGGTGTTAAATTGATTCTATATTTACAGAATACACTGTAATGTATTGATATATGTATATGAATGCCAAAATAAGTGTTTTGTATTTATCTCCAAAATACATTGTTGCTAATTAGACAACAACATGGTTTTCTTTTTTTTTTTTTTTTTTTTTTTTTTTTTTTGGTTTTTTGGGACAGGGTTTCTCTGTGGTTTTGCACCCTGTCCTGGAAACAACATGGTTTTCATGATGTAAAAAAAAAAATGTGCAATTTGGTTGTTTTCATCCAAGATACCTCTAAATAATATTCTTAAGGAATGTACAATGGAGGATTTTCATTGGGAAATTCGTTAAAATATTTTGATAGGAGGATCGTTCATGTTCTGACTGACCAGTTGCCTAAGGTATCCCCATCCAAAAGATAATGAGAAACAAGAAATTAACTCTGACTTCAGCTTCCTCTCTGTGGACATTCTGTAATTTGGTCTTTAGTGGCAGTGCGTACAATCCTCTTGCAATCTCCGGGCTCCGTTTTGCAAAGTCTGCCTGAGCGGTTTCCTTTGCTCTCAGAGTTGCCTTGGTTGGAAACTTCGTAAGACACCATGCTGATCAGACTCCTTCACGGAGTTTGATGAATCCAGAGCTCTGTAGTGGAGACATAATTGGATCATTTCAGGGGAGACAGCCCAGGATTCATAATCCCCAATCTTGTGGTCTCTGCCCAAATTGAGGAAAATCTACTTCAACAGGAAATACGGTACCATCATTCTAAGTCATCTTGCTTTGTGTGCACCACAGCGCTTCTGAGACTCCAACAGTTCCCAGATCTGGAAAGATTAGTGTCTTAGTATGTTATGTAAGTTCAGGATTCTGACTGAACACCTTTTGTAGCCCTCTCAAAATATTTTATTCATTGATTTTTTCACCAAAGAAATGCACACAACGCATTTGTCATGGCCGATACCTTCTAGAGTGCTGATACATTGGATGGAGGTCTCAGCCCTCATGGACTCTTGTGAAAGATAAGAAAAAGCACATATGTCCTACAGAGGTCATCTTCACAGACAAACATCGAGATCATGAGGGTTTGAATAATATTCTAGGTGGGACCTTCTGGACAGATGGTCCGAAAAGACCCATTTCAGGAGCTGATATATAAATAGCCTCAATCAAGGTCAGGACATATCCTGTGGACTTCATGGGAGACGTGTCTCCATTTTAGAAGGAATTAAACACACCCAAAGACCAATGAGCAAATGATAAAATGGTCAGGAGGCAGAGTAGAAGATAGTGTCTATCTCTCTTCATGGGTGGAAACTTTAGGCTTAACTTTGAACAGTTTGAAAACCACCAAAGAGTTTGGAACATGGAAATAAAATATTCTGAACTGTCCCATTTCCTCCTCTCTGCCTGTTATTCTTTAAGAGAACTCGAAGTTTCATAGCAGATGGCCAGTCTCCTAGCCAGAAAACACTCTCCTACTTAATTTAGCACACAGATCTCTTTGTTCTCATCCCCTCTTATCTAGTGTCAGCACTGTACATTTTTTCCAAGTAATTATTTTTGGATGTCTTCCTCTGTTTCTCTCGCCTCTCCCTCTAGATGATAGCAGGGTGACTGCTGTATGTGGTTCTCTCATATTGGTAAAAGAGGAATTTGTGTGCCAAAGCTCCCATTGTTTTTGAATACACAAACAAACTCCATATCCCTATTGCCTTTGTAGTCTCCTTGGCTGTTAATGAGACAAAGGTCAAGAAAAGAAAGTGGATGTAATATTGTCATTCTCTCCTCCTCCTCCTTCTCCTTCTCCT